>NW_027210690.1:1465000-1477500 GCF_029030835.1 Brachyistius frenatus | reverse complement strand
TCTAGTCTGCACCAGCAGCCGAAAAAAATCAGCGGCAGCCATTTAAAGATGTTGTCAAAGGGAATTATAAGCGTGTTCTCTCCTCCTCCTCCTCCTCCTCCCCCCTCCTCACCTGGGGAGCAGCAGTGGGAGCTACAGGAGGAGGTCAGATGATGTTTCCTCAGTTCGATTTATTGTACTTTCAAATCATTTTAGGTTTTGTTTTTGGAGAACAGATCTTGACACATAAAAAATAAATAAAACGAATCGTCTCGTCTATTCCTGGAAAGCAGCTTTAAAAAAAAAAAAAAAACTGACTCCGAGGTCGCGGCGAGCCCGAGACCTCCTCGTGAGCACCGCGTGTCACAATTTGTCGTCAATTTGATGCAGGTGACTTTTTTTTTTTTGTGCTTTCTTTCTCGGCTTTGACAAGAATACAAGAACGCAGCTTCACCGCTGATTACTTGAAATCCCGTCAGATTGTTTTTGAGATGTTTATTTATCTGAAAACGGATAAATTTAACATCGCGCACGTCAGAATAAACGAGCAGAGACAGGACGTTAAAAAATAACTGCGTTTATAACTTCCCGCAGAGAAAAGGTTTAATTTTTCTACAGATTTTTTTTTTTCACGTTTTATTTTTTTAAAACCACAACTTCTTCATAACGGATGTTTTTCAACTGTCTAAAAGATTGTAAACGAGCCTTCAAACTAAATTTAAGACGACTGCACATCTTTCAGAGTGAAGCCGAATCACTCATCAGAAGCTCCTGTTTGCGGCGTGCTCATCGATTTGCGGACGGTTTATTCTGACGTTCGAGAAAACTTAGAAATGGAAAAAATCTCAAGCAAGTTCTGGATTCACTCAGAGACAATTTGATCGAAGCAGATTTATGGACAATGTTTCAGGATGGAGAAGAGAAGACGATGGTGTCGATGGAAGTGTATCGCCCTGAATCCCCAAAAAATACCTGTACAGTTGGTGGTGCCAATTCTCCATTTATGTCTTCAAACCACAGAAGAAGAAGAAGGAGGAGGAGGAGGAGGACGAGGAGGAGGAGGAAGAGGAGCAACGAGACAACATCATTAAAAGAGTAAAATGCACAGACTGTTTCTAAAAGAGTTCGTAGCTTCAGGTCTGTAAAATGGTTCTGATCCAGAAGTGTCTTCAGCTGCAATACCAGCGAGTGCCACTAGAGGTCGGCTCCAAAAAGCCTCCGGCTCCATAGACTCCCATTCAACTTCTCTCATCAAATCCAAAGTGAATAAAATGTGTCCATCAGTTATCTCGGTGTTGTTAGCTAAAGTCACTCCTTCTTCTTAGTTTTCTGGAGGTCCATCTGAAAATAATCCCTCATTCATTAGAAAAGAAGATTCAAGAAGACCTGTTTTTGGGGGCGTGTCTGTTTGATTGACATAAAAAATAACATTCCAAAAAGGACTTTTGATGCAAATAACTTGCTAAAAATGTAGCTTATTTTAATTTTCTACAACCACGAGTGTCGTCGGTTTGAAGAAGCAGCGGAGGATCTCGACAGGATGCACAAACTCGGACGCTCATCTTCTCACCGTGTGATTTATAAACACTTCACTTAAAAAACCACGAGCGGGAGGAAGTAGATACCTGGGACTCATCAAGGAGATGAACCACCCTCCCCCCACCACACACACACACACACACACACACACACACACACACACACACACACACACACACACACACACACACACACACACACACACAGAGGTTATTACCACAGAAGAAGAGCAGCTCGGCTGCACCATCAGCAGCAGCGTCGGTTTGATCCCTGACGGGGGAACAGCAGCATTATTAGCGTGGTGGGTTATTTAACGTGTAATAGAAACTGAAAGGAAGCTGGAGCTCCTATAAACACATCCTGTGAATATTCAAAGATTAAAAGTCAAACAGACTGGGTTTTTTACGCGTTCCTCACGGCGGCTGTTTGACGGAGATTTCAAAATAAAAGGACGTATATCTCTTGTATTTTTTGAGTCTCCCAGAAGATGACAGCTGATCAAAAACACAACAACGCACACGGAGACACAACGATGAATCACTAAAACCATCTTCACTAACAACAGGTTTCACCGATCGATGTGCAGCAGAGCCGCCTGGATCTTTATCGCGCCTTTGATCCGCATCGGACAAACACAGCTGATCAATACGAGTCTCACAAACGTACCGAGACAAAAAAAAGAGGCAAAGAAGCTGCAGACGGGAGATTTTCTTTTTTTTCTTTTTTGAAAAAGGTGTGATTGTTTTGTTTTTTTGTTTTTTTCTGCTGCTGATTACGTTAAAGCTGCAGCTCAGAGAGAAAAAAAAAAACACCAAAAGATGAAAAGTTTAGTTTTGTGGTTTTTTAAGTTCGACTAAAAACTCTCTTAACAATAAATGTGTCAAAATGTGTTGGTATGTTTTTGGTTGTTAGGTTTGGTTGGTGTTGTTTCTCCAGTGTTTATATTCTTGGAGATCTTTGAGACTCTTCAGTCAGAACATGATTTAGTTTTTCCTCATCACGTCGTTCTTTTCTAATTTCTCCGTCGGAATCCGATGACGTACTTTAGCTTTCCTCACCGCGAACGTCTCGGCGTCACCGTTCACGACGGCTCCACATCTGGACGGCTCCACGTCGCCACATCTGGACGGCTCCACGTCTCCACATCTGGACGGCTCCACGTCTCCACATCTGGCCGTTTGTCTTCCGGAGATGCTTCCTGCGACTCGGAGGCCGTGAACGGGACTCGAACCGGCGTCCTCGGTGCTCGCGGGCCCTCTCGCTCCTGCAGTCGCCTCCCCGGCAGCTTTTCACTCTTTCTACGCGGCCGTCGGCTTTCAAACAGCCTTTCAGAAGCGAGAGATGTGACTCGATCTCATCACCTCTAAACCCGTCTGCTTTTGCTGATTGAGCCATTGAGGCTTTGCGAGCGAGTAAGAGCTTTTTCAAGTTTTTCCTTTCCATGCTGCCTCTTGATTGTCAAATCCAAAATGCGGCGCGGCTTCGGTGCAGCTGCTCGGCAGCGAGCTGCTGCTTCGCGTCGCCTCGACTTTCTTTTCCTTCAGCTTTTTCACGACTTCCACCACATGTGAGCTTTGAAAAACACGCTCGCAAATTAAGAGTTCTGAAAGGAAACTTGAACTCGTGACCTCGAGTTCTTCAGCCGAGCTCTCGGCCCATTCAGCCACTGAGTCTAATTATTTTTGAGTGTATTTTCTTTCCTCCTTCGGATGCCGCCACTTAAATTACAGCCACACATTTACTGTCGGCGTATAAAGAACTGGATTCAAACCTCTTCACAAATTAGCGAACAAACCGGTGAACAGCTTTTTCTTCCATCAACTGGAGGATGCTTCAGCTCATCTGGGTTATTCTGAAGTCTGTCGGTGCTCGGCCGCCCAACAAAAACCTCCCACCTAAAGGGTCTTCCAGACATCTGGCTTATTTTTGGGAGTTTTTTTTTGTTTGAGTCACGTCTTTGTTGGACGAGTGTGTTGACAATCACGGGGGATCGGACTCCAGGTCGAGAGCCTCCCAAATGGATTTACACAATAACACACGGATTGATTGTGTTTTATTATTGTGTCACGCACCAACGACGTATCTTCTGCCCCGAAACGCTCACGAGAAACCGTTTACAACTCGAACCAGAGCCGGAAGAACAAGAAAAAACCTTCAAGTGATTCCAAACAAATAAACCGTCCTGACATTTTGTTCCGACCTTTGGGAACAAAGGACACCGATTTATAAATATTAAAGCTTCGCGAGCGTTAAATTCTTTCAATGTCGATGAATCAGAACATTTGACGTCACATGTTCTTTATTCATTTATTCAACTTCTCCCGAATCCCATAATTTCACACAATCTGAAGTGCGAAGCAGGTTCAACATGTCCAGGATGACTTTCCCGTTATCTGGTTTAAACTAAACTTTACAAACGTGATCGAACCAAGAGGTCAAACCAAGCTGAGTTTATAACTCGCTAACTCAACTAACTCAACACAAAAGGAGGCGGGGCTTGCAGCATCCGTCCAATCACAAACCTAGATCTAGTACATCTGACTCTAAATACTTTAGATTAATTTGATGATGAGATTCGGATTTATTGGCGAGTAAGTTTCCGCAAACAAGGAATTTGTCTCTGAAACAATCAAACACTGAAAAAGATAAAAATACAACAAAAAACTGCAAGTGGTATATAAATAAACGCAATCTTAACAGTATGAGCTGCATACTTAAAATTGCATTAATGTAGCTGTTGCATCTATTTATGTGTATCGTTGCTTGTTTTTGAAAATACATGTGACACGCACGTCATTAGTTGTTTCATTAGTCAAATGAATGAATGAATTAATGCCAATCAAGGACATTTAAAGACAACAATGTAATAAATGCCGGAGGTTTAAAAGGGCCGTTAATGAATCCTAAAAGCAGGAGATGAGACGGGAGTCGTGAGAAACAGCCGATGAGGCTGAGTTTGACTAACGAGCGACGACGAGCGCTCGGAGGGGCAGAAACTCCTCCTCACCTGGCAACCGGCGACGCAACAGGAGGAGAAAGTAGGGCAGCGTCCAAAAATACAAACGGGACTAATGTTTTCTCCCAAACTACTTCATCTACCCAAAAAAAAAAAAAGAAAAGCGCTCGGCCGAAGATTCGCTCCCTCGGGACGCCGCGTCTCGTTTCCCCGACCGAGATGTTTCCGCCAGAGTTTTTGGACCAACTGCTGCGTTACGACCTCATCACAGCCTCCGTTTACATTTTCATTCATTCTTTATTTTATTTTATTCATTTAGTTCCTCGTCTCTCAGACCGAAGCCTGAACATTAACCACTAGCGGAGGTTAATGAGAGAGAAGGTGACGACTGTGTTAACGTCTGTTTTTCACCCGTAGAGCGAAAAAGAGTTTCGGTTGAAGGAGAAATCAATTTTCCACCTCCGGTTTTCCACCTGGAGCTCCGCCGCTCCTCCTCGTGCACTCTGACATTTCCAAACATGACCCGAAGGCAGCGCGAGAAAAGAGGAATCTGTCCATCGATTATTAAAGGTCAAAACAACCAAAAGTGTAATCCCTAAAAAAAGACTTATATTTCCAGACATTTATTGAGTCCGTATCTGCCGAGACCTCGTGTGATGTCTGCAACGACGCCGGTCAGCGACGCTCCGAACCGCAGAGCGCTCGGCGAGCTCAAAGCTCCTCCGACGGGCCGTTAAATCTGTCTGAGATACGAGCGGTTAAATATAACCTGAAGATATTTAAGGGATATTACACCAGATGTTGTGACATCTAAACTGCAACGACTACAAGATGTGAAAAAGATTTGGTGAATTGAAGTTGATTTATGAAGTAATGATGATCCAAAATGAAGCTGGGTTGCAGCTTGCTAACTGTGACTCCGCCCACCTGTCAATCAAAGCAGCTCCGCCTTTAATTCCACACAACTTTAGGCCCGAATACAATTTACACGGTGATTAATATAAGAAATTCAAACAGCTGGCATGAACCATTTTATGTACCAGGCTGTAAATGTGTTTATTTATGCTGTACACTTCTTCCGAAACCAGATTAAACCAAGTCTGAAACCAGATTAAACCAAGTCTGAAACCAGTCCAAAGTCCATCTAAAAGTAATGTAAAACTGGGTTCAAAAACCGATCCTCAGTCCAAAATCCCTCTCGAAACAACTCCAAAGCTGGTTTAAAAAGCATGAAATCAAACCTTTTCAAACCGCGTTCAAAACCACATCTGACACCAGTTTAAAGTGAGTCCAAAACCAGTTCTAGTCCAGTTTAAAACCAGTTCTAAATGAGTCCAAAGTCCATCTAGAAATGGTGTAAAATGGTGCTCAAAAACTGGTCCAAAACAACATCTGAAACCAGTTCAAACCAAGTCCCAAAAAAAAGCCGTTGCCATGACAGCAGACGATGCCTCAAACCTGGACGTTGCTGCGAGAGAAGCTCCAGATTCTGAGAAGGACGCTTCACGCATCTCGTCACGTAACTCCGGTTCTATGAAGAAGAGATGAAAACATTTGGCAGCAGTATTTTATTCATTTATTTATTTTTCTGTTTTTAGCGCAGGCAGATGACTCAACATCTGTTCCACATCTAAGCTGCAGCTTTGAACATTGGGAGGCGGAGTTTACGTTTTTTTGGGGAGATTAACAAAGAACATACAGTGCGATGCGCACAATACGTATTTGTGTCGGAGCGTGTGTGTGTTTTGCGTGACCTCTCCGCTGTCGTCACGACTCCTCAGATTTCCCAGAGGCCTCGTGGAGCTGAATACCGCCATTGTTCCCGAGAGTTTTTTGTAGTTTTCTCTGCATATAAAACCATCAATAACTCGGCGTATTTATTGTTCAAAGCTCGCTGCACTGCAAAAAAATAAAAAAATAATCGGTTTGTTTATTCGTGTTTGTCTTTTAAGTGAGGCAGAAGCGCTCGTTTTCCCGCGTCTCCGCCTCGACTCGGCTCGTTTCGGGCGTTAGCGCGGATGAAGTGTCGACATCCTGCGATCAGGCGGTTCGTGCGCGACTCCTTTTTTTTGAAATACACCCACTTCACCGAGGAATGAGTTCCTGAAACGATTTGTGATGCAATTAAAGAGGGAAATGAGTTCTCCCTGCCGGTTTGTTTCAACGCTCGACGAGACCACTTTACTTTGTTCTCTTCTTTAAAAATAACCAAAAACAAAATCCACATTAAGAATCAAAATGAAACAAAAGGAGGAAATCTGAGACTTGTTTTAACATAAATACAGAAGAAATGATTCTTTCATTTAGTTTTCTAACAGTTTTACTTCTGAGTGCAGCGATTCTTCGATGTGAAGATATTTAGTGTGATTATATCACATTTCCAAGTATTCTGATAAAAACAATTTTGCTTGTAGAAAAACCGTGAAGTTCCTGTCACATAAAATCTCTTAAAGCTACAACATCTCGATTTTACATTTTAATTTTGTTTTAACAGATTCAACAAATAAGATTTTGGAGTTCCTCGACTTCAGGACATCTTCCTCCCTCACCGTTCAGTCGTGTGACGTTTCACTCAGTTCGTTTTGTCGTCATTTTCTTTGTTTACTTTTAAGAAACATCTTAAACGTAACTTTTGACTTTATGAGAAATAACTACATATTTTTCGCTTTATTTTGAAGTTATCTTTCTTTCCTTCATTTCTATGTATTTTTTGAACAAAATAAAAACACAAGCTGCTGGATTTTGTTTCCAGCTGTATTCATTCTTAATGCTAAGCTAAGCTAACCGGGTTAGTCGTGTCAATCTTCACGTGTGTTTCCAAAAAATGTCTGCAAAACGTCTATTAGTCACTAATTAAACATATTCTGTTTACATCTTCAGAGCCTCGTTGACTTTGTTGTGAAGTTCAAAGACTAAAAATACTTTTTGAGTCGGTGAGTGACACGTTGATCACCGACTCTCCGACCGCACCTGAAAGCCTTGAAATGAGAATTCTTCTCCAAAAAAAAAAGGCATCAAAATCCTGCAACTGCAAAATGTTTTAATGAGACGATTGAAGTCGTGCATGAGGAGTTCGGCAGGATTATTTATCTTTGATGAGAAAATAGAAGATTTAAGCACAGAAAATTATGAAATTATGACAATTTTAAACTTCCTTTGTTGCACTAAAACCAGAAAACGAGTTTGTTTGCAGCGCACTCAAGACAGACAAATATTAATTAATACATATTAACAGATATGTTTCTGTTATTGAATCAGGTTTGATATCTGAGGCGACTGTGCATCTGCGTTTGTGCGCCAGCCAATAGGAACGCCTCGTCTCTAAGAGGAGCCCTGATTGGCTGAAAGTGTCCGTCACGGTACAGATTTTTTAAAGCCTGAAATCCAGAGACATTTACTTTAAAAACGTTACTTAAACTCCTCCAGAAAACATTTAAAACACATAAAGGATGGACTGAAAAATGAAAAAAAAAAAAAAAAAAAATCTCCTTAAACAAAAATCCAATTTGATTTCTGCTTTTTTTTTTTGGTGTGTTTACTTTTGATCGCATCCCGTCGTGACCTCGACGCAACCAGCTTTCATCAAGAAGTCCAAAAATAACCGTTTCATAGAAACCGCTTCATTCGCGATGTTGTCAACAACAAATGATTATCCAGTCGGAGTCCCCCCCCCCCCCCCGCCTCTCACATCACTTAAAACTGGTCGTTATTTTTTAGAGTGCAGGCAGCGCGCGAGGCTTCGCATTCATCATCAGAAGGATTTCAATACGCACCAGTGTTGGTTTTGTGTCTGACAAGCTGCTCGCGGCCCGTAAACTCCGGAGTCATGAAAGCGGCCGGACAAACGGTCCGTTTGTGGATTCGAGCCGTCAAACGAGGACACGGCGTCCTCGCGCTTTCTCTGACATCACCGCTCCTCCCGTGGTCGAATCTGGGCAGACGAAGGTCGACGAAGGTCGAACGTGATCCCTGAGATACGGAGGCGGCGACGCATCTTCGAGTGTCCTTAAAAGAAAAAACATTTTTTTAATTCCTCCCAATTCTCTTTCTTGGATAAAAAACAAAACACATTCCTCATTTTTCTCTTCTGTTTTCTGAGTCCAGGTTTGATGCTGATGATGCGGTTCCAGTTAAAAGAGTTTACTGCTGCTGAACGGACGCTTCGATATCTTTAAATGTAACTCGGACGTTTTTTAGCGGAATCAGTTGAAAGAAGAAAAAAAGATCAAAAAAACAAGCGATGTCAAAAAATGTAAGAAAAAAAAGAGGCAACGAAGAGGAAGAGAAAAATTAAGAGAACAAAAGAAGACATGAAAAGCAGAAAAATAAAGAGACCAGAATAAAAAAAAATATTACACGAAAAAAAAAGGACGAGATGGACGAGAAAACCGACATGAGGTTCGTAAAAGAGGAAGAAATATTTAACAAAGGAGGAGGAAGAGGAGGATGTTCATCCGAAGCCCAAAAAACATAATCAAACAGTGACATTTTCAAATATAAGAAATATAAAGCAGGTCTGGGTCTGAAAAATGAAGCCAATGCCCTAAAGCTGCAATACCAGCGAGTGCCACTAGAGGTCGGCTCCAAAAAGCCTCCGGCTCCATAGACTCCCATTCAACTTCTCTCATCAAATCCAAAGTGAATAAAATGTGTCCATCAGTTATCTCGGTGTTGTTAGCTAAAGTCACTCCTTCTTCTTAGTTTTCTGGAGGTCCATCTGAAAATAATCCCTCATTCATTAGAAAAGAAGATTCAAGAAGACCTGGTTTTGGGGGCGTGTCTGTTTGATTGACAGGCCTGCGGTGCAGTCAGGTCTCTGGTATGTGTGGGTGGGGCTTAGTGCCCTCAGCTCCACATTCAGGTAAAGGTTTCTAGCTGGAAATCAAACTGAACATGTTGTTGTTTAATGATCCGAATCTTAATCTGCTGCTTCCTGTTTTTTTCCTACTGAACCTGTTTAGTTTCTCCGGTGAGTGAAACTTCATCTGTGTGTAAAACCATGTCACCAGATCTGGTTCTGCTCTTCTGTTTGTCTGCACCATCAACTGATTTAACAGATATTAATAACAAGAGGGAGAAAAAAATTAATAAAACAGGAATCACGAGTGTTTAACAGGATTCTCAGAGCTGCTTCTGAAATGTTTAACGAACAAACTGAGACGTTCCTGACAAACTTTTTTGGATCTGGTTCAACCTGTCGGCAGAGATGAGCTGGAACATTTCAATACCACACACACACACACACACACACACACACACACACACACACACACACACACACACACACACACACACACACACACACACACACACACAAAAACACACACACACACACACACACACACACACACACACACACACACACACACACACACACACACACACACACACACACACACACACACACACACACACACACACACACACACACACACACACACACACACACACACACACACACACACACACACACACACACACACACACACACACACACACACACACACACACACACACACACACACACACACACACACACACACACACACACACACACACACACACACACACACACACACACACACACACACACACACACACACACACACACACACACACACACACACACACACACACACACACACACACACACACACACACACACACACACACACACACACACACACACACACACACACACACACACACACACACACACACACACACACACACACACACACACACACACACACACACACACACACACACACACACACACACACACACACACACACACACACACACACACACACACACACACACACACACACACACACACACACACACACACACACACACACACACACACACACACACACACACACACACACACACACACACACACACACACACACACACACACACACACACACACACACACACACACACACACACACACACACACACACACACACACACACACACACACACACACACACACACACACACACACACACACACACACACACACACACACACACACACACACACACACACACACACACACACACACACACACACACACACACACACACACACACACACACACACACACACTCACACACACACACACACACACACACACACACACACACACACACACACACACACACACACTCACACACACACACACACACACACACACACACACACACACACACACACACACACACACACACACACACACACACACACACACACACACACACACACACACACACACACACACACACACACACACACACACACACACACACACACACACACACACACACACACACACACACACACACACACACACACACACACACACACACACACACACACACACACACACACACACACACACACACACACACACACACACACACACACACACACACACACACACACACACACACACACACACACACTCACACACACACACACACACACACACACACACACACACACACACACACACACACACACACACACACACACACACACACACACACACACACACACACACACACACACATTAAAGCACTGAAATGAGTCACCTGTCTGCATCGAGTGCTCTTCCAGCCTCACCAGGCAGGAAGTTTTTGTTCTGACTTAACTGTGTGGTGTTTTTATTTATTTATTTTTTTTAATCGCTACGCCAACAGGAAGTGATTAACGAAAAAAGTTGAGCGAGCCGAACTCACCGGCCGTTAAAATCCTTTTCTGCCTTTTTGCCGTTTCATCTCAGGACCGGTTGAGTCGGTGCTTCAAGCTGCCACAACATTCCTCCTGCAGCTGGAAGAAGAAAAACAGACTTTGTAGATAATCTTGTAAATAGGGAGTTGAAATCGTGATAACATGAAGGTCAGTTTGCTTCCAACAGTTTGAAGGACGTTGACTTCTCGCGTCTTTTCTGTGTTTGTGGTGAAGAGAAAAACGAGCGGATCGATTTGTTTCCCGCTCCGAAAAAACAGCAAAAAGCATTGAGCTGATATGACTTCAAAAGAAAAGTCTTTTGTCATCTGCCATGATGAAGTTCGGAGGTCTTTTAATATGAAAAATTAAAATCCTGATATCAAAAGCAAGTCGGGTACAATAAACTAAAGTAAACAAAGCTTCAGATATCAGTCCGGGGAGACAAAAGTTATCCTTCAGCCGGAGATGTGAAAAATAAAAAAATAAAAACTCCTGTTCAGTTTTGGTCAAAACTAAATATGAACGTTTATTCATGGACAACTGATTTAATGGTTGTGGTTTTTTGTTGTTGTTTGGATGCAATTTATTCGTCTTTCAAGTGAAAACATTGTTCAGCGAGTAGAGATTCAACAAGTATTTCAATCAGGAGAATCTAGAATAAAGTTTCAGTCACTCAGATGGTAAAAGTCCAGCTGTAATACACAAAAATACATCTCGCAGACAATTCAAAATAAAACAAAAATGGAAAAATTCACAATTAAATCAAGGATATAAAAACACAAGCAAAACACACATTTAAACCAAGAAAGACCTAAAAGCTAAATAAAATAACAAACATATAAATCAATAGGAAATTTGCAAAAATAGAGCGCAAAGTTCTTAATAATTGAAAGAAAAGACTCAAAAAATCATTAAAATCCTGTAAATAAAATGCAGAAGGTTTCTGATTTCTGTTGATGAAAGTGTTGGATGGTTCGTGTTCACCGATTGAAGCAGAATAAATGTTTTCTTCGTGTGTTACCAGGTTGAAGTTGCTAACGCGCCCGCGTCGTGTTGATTATGGACGACCGGTCTGTTGGCAGAACGTCTGCAAACACACCTGATCGACGTGAGGACGAGAGGTCAACGTTCTGAAATGGTTTTACCGCTGGAAGAGTTTGTAGTATAAAGTTTCTCACTCTGGGTTCTCAGTCAGCTCCGCCCCCTCGCCCAAATATGGTCACTTCTGGCGCCCAAAAAAACCCAAGATGGTGACGGGGTGAATTCGTGCAGTCTGATCCTGACA
>NW_027210690.1:1425000-1457500 GCF_029030835.1 Brachyistius frenatus | reverse complement strand
GAAATAACTGGTTTTATATGAGCAACCAGCTGGGGAACTTTCATGGGGACATCCAGGAGTTTAAATTTCCACCCCGTTCACCTGCAACACCTGAAAACAAAAGAATTGCAACACATTTTCTAAAAACAAAAACAGCAAAAGAACAAATCAACTTGTTGGCAGATTGTTTTCCTGTCGACTGATTGATTAACGGACGAATCGTTCAGCTCTAATGTGAAAATAAATCGGAGGTATTCTCATGCAGACAGACCTTTGATGTGGATGTTTAACAGCAAAGACAATAAAACTTCCAGGTGTTTTTTTTTTTTTAAAATGAAAACAGCTTTAAACTGAAACGGACGAGCTTCAGCGCGGAGTTAATACTTGTGCCTGAATATTTAAGAGGAGTCTGAACTCCAGCAGCTGCTTCGGCGGCTCGGCTCAGCGCCGACCTGCTCGGAGCTCCGGGAACCAGAGCCGAGCGGAAAAACCTGCTGCGCACGAGTTTTAAGAAAGAATAAAGTGCAGCCGGATGGCTTGTGGACGGTTTCCTGGAGAGGTCCAATAACGTCTCGTCTGATCGGAGGAAACGGCCTCTGTTGACGTGCAGCCGCCCATTAAAGCGTGATTCACACGTCGGTTTAACTTTTGATTAAATTTTCTCTTCATCACACGTCGGTGGACGAGAAGCTCTGCTGAAACCTGGAAAAAAATGATCTGGAGCAGCTGCATGTACGAGCTCACTAAACTAAAGATAATCACAACCTGACGAGCACATCAGTTCTGAATTATTCCTCCGGCTGTTTTATTTCATATTAAATTGTAACCGTGTTTCTCACCGATGTGTTTTTAATTGTGTTGTACGAACTGATTCTCTGTAGATGAACAAGGAGTCATTTTACTGAGGTACTCGCACAGACTGTTTATAAAAGAGTTCGTAGCTTCAGGTCTGTAAAATGGTTCTGATCCAGAAGTGTCTTCAGCTGCAATACCAGCGAGTGCCACTAGAGGTCGGCTCCAAAAAGCCTCCGGCTCCATAGACTCCCATTCAACTTCTGTCATCAAATCCAAAGTGAATAAAATGTGTCCATCAGTTCTCTCGGTGTTGTTAGCTAAAGTCACTCCTTCTTATTAGTTTTCTGGAGGTCCATCTGAAAATAATCCCTCATTCATTAGAAAAGAAGATTCAAGAAGACCTGTTTTTGGGGGCGTGTCTGTTTGATTGACAGGCCTGTGGTGCAGTCAGGTTACAGCTATCGGTGGGCGGGACGTCGTATTGTCGCGTCAGTTTAGCTCCCAGTTTACTTTGGGGATGAATCAACAAGGAATTTTTGACAAATTTGACCAGATCATTAAGGAGTTAAGAGCTTTAATCATGAAATCAATGCCAAATGGACCTTTTACAAACTTTATAGCTCACTCATGTTACTTTGATCCGTTCTTTTTTTTATATAAATGACATTTTTCACCAGACTACTTGTTGCGTCTCCATTTTCTTCAGAAATCCCTGAAAAGAAAAACATGTGGAAAACATTATTTTTCTGTATTATTGTTATCAAATTGAATCTGGATGAGGTCAGACTTCAGACTTTAGCCCCATTGTGCTTTCCAGCTAAGACCTCATAGATTCAGTCATTTGCAGGCTTTTTAACAAAAGATTTTTTTAGGCGAGAATAAAAAAACTTCTACTTTAGTGTGTTCAAACTTGTATAACTCGGTGGCAGTAACACCTGAAGTGATCCTGAGTGTTGGGGATAAAACTTCAGAGTGTTTCCTTTCAAAAGACCAAACTCAGGCTTTTACTACAAATGGTTGAAGAACAGCTTCCAGTTTACTTTGTGGGTGAAATGATGAGAATTATTTGGCAAATTTTATTGGAATTTGACCAGATTGTTAAAGACTTAAGAACTTTATCATGAAGTCAATCCCAGATGGACCTTTTACTAACTTTATAGTTTTCACTCATGTTACTGCAAACAGTTTGATCTGTTCTTGTTTTATATTAATTATATTTTTTACTACTTGTTACGTCTCCAAATGGCATTTTCTTTGGAAACGGCTGAACATAACCTCAGAAAAACACGTGGAAAACATTATTTTTCTGTATTATTGTTATCAAATTTGAATCTGGATGAGGTCAGACTTCATACTGTTGTCCAGCTAAGACCTTCAGTCATCTCCTGGCACTTTTTAACTAAACGTTTTGTCTAGCTGGGTGGCAGTAACACCTGAAGTGACTCAGTGTTGGGGATAAGACTTCAGAGTTTCCTTTCAAAAGACCAAACTCGTGTTTTTACTACAAATGGTTGAAGAACAGCTTCCAGTTTACTTTGTGGATGAAATGATGAGAATTTGAACTTTGTAGGAATCTACGTTGAGAAACAAAAGTAAATTAAGAGTTTATTTAAAAAAACTGATGTGTGCACTTTGACCGGCGCTGAGAGCCGGCAGCGGTTTGAGTTGCGTGGACGTGTTTGTTTTACCTGGACGCTGCCGACCTCATGAACTCACCTGCAGAGTCCGGGGTCGGTGGCGAAGGTCAAAGTTTTGCGCTTGGCGTCTTACCGAGGATCCGCTCCTGAATCGAGATGCGGCAATCGGATAGAAAGATCCTGGCAACAAAGAAAAAAACAGAAAATGACGAGACGGTGAATGTTCAACGGCTCGCAGAGCGCGACCTCTGACCTCTGACCTCGGTGTGGAAGAAACCCAAAAAGGAGTTTTTCTCTGCACCGATCAATAAAAGCATCCAATTATTATTCTGCTCGGAAAGTGGATCAGCGGATGGATGGGGGGAGGAGGGGGGTCCTGTCCCTGTTCATACTGAGAGGACAGATCAACTCTTTACCTTTTGACTGTGGTCGTCTTTTATCCCCGTTTCTCGTGGACACACTGCGTCTCCGCCGCGTCCGAACTTCGAGCTCTTCAGACGTCTTTGAAGGATTCTTTAGTCGAGTCGCGTTTCAAAACGTCGATTCGTGTTCGACCTTTTCAGAATTCTAAATATCACGTCTTCTTCCTTCGGACGTAGTTTCTGTAAAATATCTGCTGCTGCCTTTCAGGGCTTCTTTTTTTGAGGGAGGGGTTCCAGGCGGGGAAACGTACAGAGGTGAAGCAACGGCGCCGAGCTTCGGCGTGGACAATAAATAAATAACAAAAGACACAATTACATAATTACATCAAGTCTTTTTCGTAGAATCTTACGGCGGCTGCGTCTCACCGGCCAATTAGGACGCGAGACCTGTTGCGTAACGCGTTTCCACGTCTTCTGTTTTTGCTTAATTTTGAGTCGACTTCTCTGTCTGATTTCAGGTGATCGTCGTACATCCGTCGAGCATCTCAAAGAGCTCCAGGAGGAGCCGGCTTCAATCCCTTCGGTAGTTTAGCGAGAGGAAAACCTAGTCGGGGGTGAGATTTCTCACGGGACTCCTCGCCTGAGATTTCCTTTTTAGTTTTTTTTTTATTCATGCCGGTGAATCTTCTCTGAGCCGGCGTGTTTCTGTCTCAACAACATCCTGATTCACATTCACACAGTTACTCCGGTTCACACGTGGGAGCTGCAGAGTACAACCGCAGTCGGGCTGCCGAGCGGCCTCACGGGGGAACCGCAGGCTCCACGCTCCCCCTGAACGGGTGGAGGTGGTGGAGGAGGAGGAGGAGGAGGTGGGGGGTGGAGGGTTTAACTCCAGCAGCTTTGCGCTGCAGGCTGTAGAGATACAGAACATTTACATGAAAACTAACTGACAGGATTCCTCATAATACTGTAAAAAAACAAACAAGCAGTTGATTTCAACCATTTACTTTATAAAACATTTATTTTCTTAAAGAATCAAATGGAAAAAAAAAAAAAAAATAAAAAAAAAAAAAGCAGTTAAATTGAATCACTTCTGTTACAAGATCTTTTTCCACAAAATGCACAGAAGGATAAAATCAATTTTAGATCTCTGGAGGACAAAATGAGATTTTTTTTTCACTGTGGACATGAAACTTGAGATTTTGAAGGTCAAACTCTGTAAATGTTCAACAAACGTCCTCGAAACGAAGCGCCGAGCCGGACGAGGTGTTTCTGAGAGACGTTCAACGTTTCAAGAGTCGACTCAAGAGCTTCACCGTCCGAGACCGAAGAAGAAGAAGGCGTCGGGTTCAGGAGACACCAGCTGGGTTTTCTTTGTGTCACCGTGAATTCGTTCCCCAGAGTCAGACTGTCAACACAGAGTTCCACCGGGACCTTCTGAGGCGTCTTAGCGTCTTATGATACGTGAAATATGTAAGAAATAAAAATGTCTTTACACGAGGCAGCGTACATTTGATCAAGGTTTTGAATTTCCAGCAGTATTTACCGCTCTGGATTATTATTCATTTACTATTATTTAAAATAAAACTTTATTGGTCTTCAGATCACTTTTTCACCTTTTTATTTCTTGAGTGCTTCGTCTGAAGACCGGTTCACCGTTTTTCATTTGAACTGCATTTCTGAATAACCTCCAGTTATTTCTCACGTCTCCCTGCAGCTTCCCTCCGTTTAATTCTCATCTGGACAAACTGACACGAGGAGTCAAAAGAGCTTCAGGTTGTTTTGCTTTTTGACGCATTTTGCATTTTTGGTGTTGGCTGCATTTTTTTTTTTCCTTTTGTAAATTCCTAATTCGGACCCGGCCGCGGTTATTTTAAAGATTAATTTGCACGCACCTGCAAGATTTTATGATACATGAAATGCACAATAAAAAAAAGTCTTTACATGAGGCAGTGCAAGTTTGATCAAGGTTTTGAATTTCAAGCAGTATTTACCGCTCTGAGGTTAAGAAGAAAAGCTTTTCAAGTACAGATCTCGTATTTACCTGATTTCCCACAGGGGCTCGAACGCAGCGTCAGGCGCACACACACACACACACACACACACACACACACACACACACACACACACACACACACACACACACACACACACACACACACACAGAAAAAAAATAAAAAGTGTTTTCTGCAGGAGATGTTTGCAGCTTGATTTATCTGCGGAGACATGAGCTGCAAAAAAATACAGAAAACACTGAACGCACACAATATGAATATTTAGACGCACACACACATCATTAGAGGAGCTACACACTTTACACACACTCGAAGCACTCGGAGGGCACGACAGCTTTCACTCCTCCGTGTGCAGCTATCGGGCCCAAATGTGATTCCTCACCTTTATTCTTATTCGGTTTTTAATTTTTTTTACAGCCCCCTTCGTTCTCATTGTGATTCCAAAGGCAGCGCTTATCTTAAATTAACACCAGCGCCGTGATGTCCTTTGAGAATACCGACCAGATATTACAGTTTGCTCGGGATGGGCTCAGCGACGTGGAGAACATCTGCAATGAGAAATGCTGAACAGGCAGCAGACCCCCCCTCCCCCCCCCCTCAAATCCCCTCTCATCCTTTACAGCTGCATCAGGCGTCAATAGTTTCAAAAGCCGCTGGTAGAAGTTATTTGAATTCTTAAAAAAAACCCTGTTTTCCATCCTCTCATCTTGATCTCCATCATCTCTGAAACTGAAGCGGGTGAAATCGGCCGAAGTTCCCCCCCGAGCGCTCAGCTCACTTCACCGGACCGGGCTGGATTGCGGACAGAGGGGAGCAGGAGGTCAACATTTGTGTTTTTAAATGCTCGAGTGCCAGATGAGAGTCTGTTTAGTCCAAACCGGAGTGGATGAAGTTCTCTGCAAAGACAAACTAAAGATCTGCCTGAAGACGTTCTCGAGGTTCGAGTGGACAACGTCGTCGGGAAAAAGTTCGGCTGCGCTCAAATCTCTAAATCGAGGAAACTTAGAAATCAAAAGGGAGAAATTTGATCTGTTTATGGTTCACGATGGCGCCGTCTAATTTATCATATCTGTTTGTTGGATATACTTTGATGATCAGAGGCCTTTTTACACAAGAATCCTCAATACGTCTCGTTGAAAAGTCACAAAGCTCCGTTAAAAGACACGAAAAAAACAACTGCAATTGGACACAAAGAGTCAAAATGCTCCGAAAGACAAAAAGAATTACTCAAAAAATAAAAAAATAACAAGCGACTAAAGAGAAAACAACTGACTGAAGACACAAAATGGCCCCCAAGAGACAAAACGTCCTCTGAGATGGAAAAAGGACCCAAAAAGATGCAAAGATACAAAAGACATGAAACAACGAAAAAACTCCATAAGTACACAAAACGGAAAAAATGACAAATAAAAGACATCAAATGACACCAAAGAGTAAAAAAGGGACTAAAAAGAGACAAATTACACAAGATGCAAAACAACTTCGTGGAGACACAAAATGACCACGAAGAGACAAAACGTCCTTTCAGAGACGCAAAGATATAAAAAGAGATATAAATTAAACAAAACAACATAAATGATAATAAATGATTGCAAAGGGACATAAAACATAAAACATTCACCAAGCGTAAAAAAAACGTTTGTTAAACCAAACTTTAGAAAGTCTCAAGAAACATTTCGTCAACGTGTTCCGGTGTCGGAGAGACGGGACACCTCAAAAAAGAGACGAGCTATTTCATACGTTATATTTATTCTTCTTCTCACGTTTTGATTCGTTTGTTTCCCACGTTTTGATTAATTCGTGAACATGAGATAAGTTTGTATTGAGGGCGTCAGACGAGTGAGACGTCGTCTGTAAAAACTCGGTCAAACCAGCCGCCGCTTGGATAGACGGGTGCTGGACGACCTGCGATGTTACAGGACGGATACTCGGAGAAGCCAAAGAGATTTCACCACTTTCACATTTGAGTTAACAAATAAAAATGACATTATATTGCGCATTTTATGAAATTCAAATAAAGTAATACAATTAGGAATTGAAAAATATAAATAATTCACACCCTTAATAGGTGACAAAATACATTTGGTAGATTGCTGATTCCTGAAGTTTTACTACATTGAATTAATGTAGTATAACGTGGCCTCGTTTTGACTACGAACATTTCTATCGATATTCCATGTGCATAAACCATCAGTGATGTCATCAACCATCAGTGATGTCATCAACCATCAGTGATGTCATCGTTGGTTTGTGAACGTTATGAATCCTCCAGTTCAGATTCTGTCCGTCACCATCTTTGCTAGTTTGGAGCAGGAAGTGACCATATTTGGACGAGCTGGGGGAGGAGCCAGCGGTGGATCTGACCGATCTGATCGGAAACCTGACGATACTACGTCCCGCCCACCGATAGCTGTAACCTGACTGCACCACAGGCCTGTCAATCAAACAGACACGCCCCCAAAAACAGGTGTTCTTGAATCTTCTTTTCTAATGAATGAGGGATTATTTTCAGATGGACCTCCAGAAAACTAAGAAGAAGGAGTGACTTTAGCTAACAACACCGAGATAACTGATGGACACATTTTATTCACTTTGGATTTGATGAGAGAAGTTGAATGGGAGTCTATGGAGCCGGAGGCTTTTTGGAGCCGACCTCTAGTGGCACTCGCTGGTATTGCAGCTGAAGACGCTTCTGGATCAGAACCATTTTACAGACCTGAAGCTACGAACTCTTTTATATAAAGTCATAAACACACCAACACACGTCTGCTCAATCTAGAAATTATGAATTTGTTTTAAACATTTGTTTCTGTAACGCAGACAAGAACAAATTCGCCTTATTAAAGAAACCTCACATGTTCACATGTTGATTTTCTTTTTTGCAGCTGTGGGAGTACGAGAACAAAAAACTAAATTCTGTTTGAAGCACCGTTTGATCGCACGGGCGAAAACAATTTGTGGCGTAGAAATAAATGTAGGGTTGAAATATAGCAAACATTAAAACAGGTGAACACGTGTGAGTTGAGTTGAGAGGAAGAAGAGCACATATACAGACACAGTGAAGAGCACGAGGTGTACCCTTTGAAAAAGGCTGTGTTTTATTGAAATACAGCAGACATTAACAGGTTGGTTTTGCTGACCTGGGCGACAGAAACAGAAGCGCGAGTACTTTTTCAAAAAACAAAAAAAACAAAAAAACAAGCATCGATGACAAAGACGCTTTCAACTTTCGACTGCGAAACCGAGTCGGCTGATTAATAAAAACGCGTCTTTGTCATGTCGGGAACGAAAAACAAACAAACAAACAAAAAAAGCTGGTGCTCTTAAATCAATTTTGAGTTCTGACTTCAAAAATGCTGGTATGCGAAGTTTAAAAAAAAAAATCAAATACACCTGGAGTAGCAGAAAGAGTTTGAAAATCAGCGTTCAGGCCTGTTTCTGTGCCCAGGAGCTGGTTGTTTGATAGTAGCAGTAGTAGAAGAAGCAGAACCTCAGTTATGAAGCAGGGCTGGCCTCAACTCCCCTTTTAAAAAGACACTTCGAGCACCTGGTTCCCCCAAAACAGTAGTGACCAGAAGCCGTCCTCCTTCGCACACATACCAAGTTTGGTTTTTTTTGCCGTGAATTTCTGACACATTAACGAGAAATAAAATCCAACCGTGAATGAACCAAAAAAAAGTCCAAACAGTCCACAGACTAATTTAAATACCTGGTATTAGAAATAATAAAATACTTTTGCTGTAAGTCATTTTGTGATTTTTTTTTCCATCGTTAAAATTCCTTAATGACTTAGAAAGCAGTTCAAAATGAAGATAAGTGCTTTTTTTTTTTTTTTTTTTTACCCTTCAGCTTTTTCTACATTAAATAATCTAATAAAAATATGTTAGTGACAGTGAGGATTAATTAAATAAGCACAAATGAACCGGCGTCGTTCCGGCTGGTAAAGTTCAAAGTAACAGAAAAAGAAGCTTTTCCGTTGTCAAACAAACATGAAATCAATATTTCAGAGGCTTCAGATGGTAATTCATCAAAGTGAAACTGTGAAGACGCCTTGTTCTTCAAGTTTTGGACTTAAAAGTGGACAGTCATTGAATTTCGTGGCAAATTTGTATTTTTTTTGAAGGCGGAAACTCGGCCCACCCGTACGGACCGAACCCGTTTCAGGGCTCGTCCTCGATGCCGTACAAATCGTAACTCCGCTGGTCTTTGAAACGCGACCTCATTGCATAAATTCTTTTTGAGGAAACCAGGTGCCCACAAAGAGAAAATTCAGCATAAGCAAACAGAGCAAGTTTAAAAGAAGCAAAGGAAGGACTCGAGCACACGAGTCCGACTGTACGTTTGACTTTTGTTGTAGCGTGAATAAAATCTGGAAGGTTAACTCCCCCCGCCCCCCAAACCCCCTGGACATTCACCGCCTCATAAGGCCTTGTTACAACAGGAAGTGGTACGGCTGGATTCATCCCCCATAGGGGTTTTTTGGTTATAGCATCTCAACTGCTAACCGCTAACATGCTAGCACACCGGGGATACAGCGAGGTAGCTAGCCTACAAACTGCCAGTTAGCAACACTGTTAAGAGACATTTCATTTTTTTATCTTTCAAGTTTTGTTTCTCTTTTGTGGAACCGTTTACGCGTCAACAGAACTTTATAAAGCTCGTATAAAAGCAAATGGTTCAACACTGCTAATAAGCTACGTTAGCCTTTCGAAGGAAATGAACACCAGACGGTGCAAATTTACAGGAATAATTCATCTCAAAATTCAGTGTTGTCGCTTTCACCATTCAACGAAAGATAAAATGATCAAGTTCAAATTACAAGTCTGTTATTTTATTTCATTTGAATTCTCTCGCTGGTACTTGTGTGCTCAATTCTTTCCTCTTCCGACATTCAGACAGAAAAAACCCCGACAACATCTGCTCGACTCCCAAAATACATTCAATCATTCATCAGTAAAAATATTCAATTAAAACTATACACTTGCAAAAATAAAACTCTCTGGGAAGCTTTCTAAGGCTGCGCGTCCACCGGGGGGCGCCCTCTCTCGGCCGCGCTGCTTTTCCGTGGACGTGCGGCGGCGGCGGCGGCGCGGCGGAGAGCTTTCGCCGAACGCTACGAGTTTAAAAAAGTATTTAAGCAAAACAACAAAAATAATAAAAGGAAAACAAAAGCATTTATCAGCAACGAGCTGCTCAGTGGATGGAGTCGACCCCCCTCCCCCCACCCCCCTCCTGTTGTTGTTTTTGTTTGTTTGTTGAGGCCAGCCCTGGTATGCATTTGTAAATACAGTATTTCAGATATATGTAGTCTTATCATCTTTAAATCTGACCAGGACACTACAGCGGCAGAAGCAATACATAAAGAAGCTCATAGGTTGTTCTGTTTTTTTACTATTATTTCTTTTTTTGTCGGAATGGAACTAGTTTCAACTAAACCTACCAAGCCAACATGTAGTTATGTATCGAATAAAAGGCTATTTATCTTTTTTTGTTGTTGTTTGTTTTGTTTTTGTTTATTACAGGTGTGTATGATGGTGTGTGTGCAGGACGACAAAGAGAGAGAGAGAGAGAGAGAGAGAGAGAGAGAGAGAGAGAGAGAGAGAGAGAGAGAGAGAGAGAGAAAATAAACAATCAACGAAGAGGGAAAAAAACAAAAGAAAGAAAGAAAGAAAGATGAAAGTATGATTGTGGACTGTTTTTGTTCCTGTTGAGTTTGCGTTGCGTGATCGTTACCGTTGAATCCTTCAGCGTTTGCCACCGTTTTGACAGTTTCTTTAACTGCTTTTGTTGTTGTTGTTTTTTCACTTTGTTGTTGTTATTGTTTGTTTTGTTCCTTTTATTATTTTTTTTAAAACAAAGATGAACGACAGTCACTTGGTCATACAAGCATGTTCGTCGGAACAAGAAGTGCAGATTGGCTTTAAGTTTCTTTTTTTTTTTTCCTTATTTGCTTTTCTTTAAAAAAAAAGGGTTCCAGACAGAGTGGCTACAATAATAATTATAATAATAATATAATAATATAATAATATAATAATAGCACTTGACTTCACTTCAGCACAGTAAAAAAAAAAAAAGGTCCAAAGGTGCTTTTTTATGTTTTTGTTTTTTTTAAATCTGATTTGATGTGAAGCGAAGTCCCCCCTCTTCCTCCACCCCCTCCCTCCCTCCTCATCCTCCTCTTCCTCCCACCTCTCCTCTCAGCGGGGGAAGTGGCGGGCGGAAGTCCAGTGCCGGTGAGATGAAGAAGTGACTGAAGTGTTGCCAACTAGTCCGTCAAATCTTTTTTTTTTTTGTAGTGTTTCCACTCTGGTTCAGTACAAAAAAAAAAAAAAAAAGAAAGAGAGACGGGGGAGGAGGGGGAGGAAGGGGAGAGAGGGTAAAGACACATGTATACCACCATGTTGAAAAGTCCATCGATAAAATAAGAAAAAAGATAAGAAACGTTGTGAGAGGAACTGAGAGATGAGAGGAGGAGAGGAGAGGAGAGGAGAGGGGGAGAGGAGAGGAGAGAGGAGAGGAGAGGAGAGGAGAGGGGGAGAGGAGGAGGAGAGAGAGTAGAGGAGGAGGAGAGGAGGGGGAGGGGAGGAGAGGAGAGGAGAGGAGAGGGGAGAGAGAGACGAGAGGAGAGGAGGGAGAGGGGGAGAGGAGAGGAGAGAGGAGAGGAGAGGAGAGGAGAGGGGGAGAGGAGGAGGAGAGGAGAGAGTAGAGGAGGAGGAGAGGAGGGGGAGGGGAGGAGAGGAGGGGAGAGGAGAGGAGAGGAGAGGGGAGGAGAGACGAGAGGAGAGGAGAGGGGGAGAGGAGAGGAGGAGGAGAGGAGGAGGAGGGGAGGGAGAGGAGAGGAGAGGAGAGGAGAGGAGAGGAGAGGAGAGGAGAGGAGAGGAGAGGGGAGAGGAGGAGGAGAGGAGGGGAGAGGGGGAGAGGAGGAGGAGAGGAGGAGAGGGGGAGAGGGGGAGGGGAGGGGAGAGGAGGAGGGGATGGAAGAGGAGAAGGGGAGAGGAGGAGGAGGGGAGGAGGAAGAGAAGGAGGCTTCTGGGGGGACGAATTGCTCCCATCTTACAAAATGTAACAAAATTTTCCCCGCAAAATTTTTACAAATCTGTAGCAATACAGGAAAACAAAACAAACAAACAAACAAACATATATATCCTATTTACAACAAGAAGAAGAAGAAGAACCCTTTTTTTTTTTTTTTTTTTTCAAAAGTGTAGTGAGAATGCAGCAGATTCCAGCTTTGGCACTCGGCGTTGTTGTTTTGTTTTTTCTTGTTTTTGTGTTTTTTTAAATCCACCCTGTCGGTCGGTGTACAGTCAGACTGCTGCTGCAGGCACACATTCAGTGCTCCGGTTCACCTTCCTCTTCCTCCTCCTCCTCGCGTCTCCACGGCAACGCAGGTCACGCACAACGCGGCCCTCGGTCGCGTCGCGAGTTCGCGTCCCGGGCCGATCCGCCTTCGTCCCTACGGACACTTAAAGGGAAACTTCAGGGACTTTTGGTAAAGTGCAGCTACTCCTTAACGCCGAAGTTCAGAATAAATAACAAAAAAAGACGAAGATGGTGAAGATGTTCACGAAATCGAGGCGAGCTTCGCTCCGAGGAGAACGTTTAGAGATCGTCAGTCAAACTTCCTCTTAAAGGGGGACGATTTATGACGTTGCACGACGATTTGATTTCTCAATAACTAACTTTCTCATTTAAGGTGTAACTCAGGATTTCAGCTTCAGTCCGAACGCGACTGTTACGAAAATATTAGCTCTGATTCGAAAAGGACGTTTTCACGCTTCAGGGACGTTTATCTGGGATCGGGTTTTTTCGAATTTCTAACATTTCCAGTTTTGTTTCTTTATGTATAAAAACTGGTACGTTAATTTATGTATTGTTTTAAAAGTCCGATTTAAAAAAAAAAATTGAAATATACCAACTCAGGTAAAAAAAAGTAGTAAAAAGTCATTATTTTGAGACAGTAAATAATTTAAGATAAATACAAAACTGTCAGTTCAAATGTTAAAATTTCGAAGCAAAAAAATTACTATCTTGATATTCAAGTAAACTTTTTTGATAAATATGGATATTTTTTTTCTACAGAATGTTTTTAAAAAAAAAAGTAGCGCAGGAGTTTCACTGCCCTCTGCGGTTGACCTCTGACCTCACCTAGCGTCACCGCTTGGCTGCGATTGGCTGTGGTCACGTCAACAAGTTGCTCTTAATGATTTGACTTGTTGATCTACTTTTAGAGGGGAGGTGTTCAAAATAAATCGTTCCAGTGGACCACACGGATCGGCTCTTTATAGGGTCCCGTCAGGGATCTTTCAGCCTCCTCTTAAAGGGACGGTCGATGATGTCGACAAACCGATTAAAGGGAAGGTTTGGGTTCTTGAAGTCAGACTCTCTGCACACCACGAACAATGTTACCGGACAAATAATGAAACCACCGAGGCCACGTATGAAACACTGAATAATTCACGTATTTCCGTTGGAAAAATAATAAAATGCCAATATGCAAACTTTCTGTGGCGTTCAAGGACACGGGCGTCCCACAACGCAACAATGCACAAAACGTAGAGGGTGAAAATTGTAAACAGTGAAAAAAAAAATTAAGAATAGACTTTTACAAAAACTTTAAGACGGAGAAGAAAAGATTCTGTTAACGTTCATGAGAAATTGAATTTTAGCCACAAAAAAAAAGAACAATAGCAGTTGCATTGTGGGTAATAATAGAGAAGAATGTGTGGAATAAGCTTGAATTGCTCCAATCCTCCTGTAATATTGGTGATAGGTGCTCATTAAATTTGACAAAACAGTCTTAAAAAGGTCCTGAACTCGTCCTAAACCACATAAAGAGCTTTTACTTTCATTTATTGTATTTTTACGTCTGTTTGTAGGTTTTTTCTTCTGCAGGAAAACTTCGGTGTACATTAGAAACCAGAACTACAGATCATAAACGTCTTTAAGGGAAAGTTTGACACCTTCGGAGGAAGCGTCGGCTCGTCGGGATCCCTCGAACGCTGACTTTGCATTTTTTTGGAAATCGGCCTAAAATCTGAATCTTGCGTTTGTATCGTAGCACTGCCGTGCTCGAGTAACGAGGGGGACGTTGTGCGTAACCTGGGATGCGACAATCAAGAGATAAAAAAAAAAAAAAAAAATCTGTAAAAAAATTAAAATTAAAAAAGAAAAAAAATTATAATTCAGTATCTGATAGTTGAAAAAAAAACAACAACTCTTTTGTTGCTCCATTCGTGCGTTTTCTTTCCTCTTGTATGTTTCCAGCAGCAGCGGCGGTAAAATCCTCCTGAAACAGAGAAAGAAGTTCATTAAAAAACAAATGACTTTCACAAAAAGAGAATAAAAATAACCGAGAACCAAATGTGGGGCTGCGCCAGGAGCTGGGTCGCCCGGTAACGCCCGGTAACGCCCTAAAACTCCTCTAAGCTCACTACGGATGTTTAAGAATCTCAAACCAACAGTTGTTTTCAATTTAAAAGAGAAAAGAGTCTCCATTTCTGTTCAGACGGACGAATCGGAAACACGAGCCGACCGACGGCGGCTTCGTCGCCCTTCAAACGGCGTTACGTAAAGGACGGATAATCTCCTGCTTTTCTCTGGCAGATCATTTTGATTTCTTACTTAAAGGTTGTAGAAGAGTTTATTTTAAGCAGGACACGACAATTATTAGACCTTTAAGACCATTTTCAAACTGCCAATAAAAAGGTCAAGGGTTCGTTTCCCGGTTCCGCCGGCTTCGCTGACGCATCTTGTAACCAACAGCAACCAGGATATTATTAGTCTCTGAATAATTTCAACAGTCCAAAAAAGATATGAACCCATTTTTCATTTGCTGATTTTAAATGTAATTACTACGTTTTAAGTTGGCAAATTTGTTCGCAATCGAGAAGTTACAGAGTTTCTTTTCTCTTTTATTTTAGCTGTTTTTGGCCTCCACCACCTCCAGCTAAATGCTCCCCTCCACTGGTCACTAGCGGTATTGCACTTTAAGGCCCAGAAGCTGCATCCTGTAGGGCGTGAGCGGGAGTTCGTGACATCACAAACCTACAGCCGGAGGAAAAGGATTTTTTTTTGTTTTTGGACACTTTTTTTCAGTATTGGGTGCCCTAAACCTGCTTTATAAATAAAAGAAAAAGAAAATTCTGGATTTAACATCTGGAGCGTCGGGTTGATAACTGACTTCAAATTAAAGACAACTGGGGGGAAAAAAACAACCTTAAAAATCTCCTCTGACGGTTCAAGACGAACGTGTTTTTTCTTTTACGTCCCAGCGATGACAGCGAAGTGAGAAGCACTGCAGCATTTTGGCAATTAAGCCTTCATCTATAAGCTACGACTGTTGATAAGTTATTATGGGATGCTGCGCCGCGCTCTGCTGATTAAATGCAGCCCGGAGCTGCAGTGATTAGTGAGACAGGACAATGGATGGTGCACACACACACACACACACACACACACACACACACACACACACACACACACACACACACACACACACACACACACACACACACACACACACACACATAAGCTGGCGACATCGAACCACATAAATTTCACGCTGCAGGAATGTTTTCACTCCATCAATCGTTACGACTCTTAAAAACAAAATTACAAAACTGGTTAAATTGAACTTAATTTTTGTTGATTTAACCGAATTTCATCAATTTTTTTTTTTTTTTTTGTTGGTCTTCACACAAACACGGCTTCTGATTTATTCTCTTGATTCAGTCTACCGTCTCACTTCTCTTCATTTAAAAAAACAAAACGTGTGAACACTCGGTAATTAGAGCTGTTTTTGTTCATATTTTTTTGACCACATATTTGTCTCTTTTTATCTTCCATGTTACCTTCTTCCCCAGAACAACAAGCTCGTGATTAATAATCAGGGACGTATATTTTATTTTGAGAACATGCTACTTAATGGTTGAAGAACTTTTTCTTTTATGAATGACTTATGAAATTCAGATGAGAGCTGAATGAGATTTCTGACCAAAAACACTGAGTTTCTTGGGTATTCATATTTTAGACATTTTATTTTGCCTTTTTTTTTCTTATCTCAGGTTTTTATTGACTAAAATGAATTAAATTGATCTTTTCTGCCCTTATTTTGACAGCCACACGCATTTAGATACATTACAGAAAGTGACATTTATAGGTGTTTTTGTTGTTGTTGTCTGTCTTAAAAATATAACGATGCTTCTAATTGCTTATTTAAAGTTGCACCAAATGAATATTTTCATCCCAACAAAAGGATCAAATCACTTGGTTTTATGTTGCAGACGTCGCTCAGAGTGTCTTTCAGCTCATTGTTTTTTTTGGGGGGGGGAACAAAAGCCTGATATACCCGTCAGGAATTGGTGGAGACCAAACCAGAGTTCAAATTAGAGGATTAAATACTGCACTTCCTCAAGTGGAAACAAACCAACCTCAATTTTTTCCAAGTTGTTCTGTCTACTGGATTTACTGTCTACAAGTTGTTTTACTATTTAAAAAAAATCTATCAAATAATAATCAGAGCCTTCAGGGCGCGAATAACAACGGGGATTTCTCAAAAGATGAAAAAAAGGAAAAATGTCAGCAAAAATGCAGTAAAATCCAGAACGAGCTCAACACAGTTGGTACTGGTTGTTCCCACTTTCTTTTAATTAATGACAAAAATGTTCCTCCTAACTACAACCACAACGTCTGTCTCAACTAAACAGCAAAAATAACAGAAAACCGACTTAAAAAAAGGAAGGTTGGACTGAATAACAAAGTGAACTCGGATGTCGAGAAAGGTCATGATTTACATAAACATAAAAGTCAAACTTTTATTTTGAAGGCTATAGCACTATTGAGGCCGGGCTTTTATTTTGAAGGATATACCTACGAGCGCAGTAGCTGTTTGCTGCCAAATCTAACATCGTCACATCGATATTTAAGATCTCAGGGTTTACATAAATCTGCTTTATATTCTATTTGTTTTTTTTAGCCTTATTTGTACTTTGTTTTGGTTTATTTCATGTTTCTAAACAGCGTGGGAAGGAATTGTGTATTGCGGCACCATTTTCTGTGAAATAGATTGTGAAAGCTGAGTTTAAACCCCGTAGAGAGCCAGCGAATAAGAAGATTAATAATGTTTTCTAAAAGAGTGTGTAAATCTGACGCCGCCCGTCGAAGGCTTTTTTATATAAAAATATATATATCTCCGTGTTTTCATTTGCACCACATACTGATATATTTCTTTTTTACGAGGGGTTGGAGTGTGACTTCTGTCTGCGGCAGTGTTTTGGTGGATTCCAGCGTTCACCTGCTGCGCTCGGTAATCTGCCAGCCAAACTGATTTTGGAGAGCAGGACTCAAACTGGCACCTGAACCGAGCGTCTGGCGGAGCAGACGAGTCGCCGGCCGCGGACGCAAACTGCCAGAGTTTAGATAGCGGCTCCGGTTAATTCATCATCCTGCTCGCAAAATGAATCACAACCAGCTATGAAGCTATGAACACTTTTATATACAATATCTGGTTGGAGCAGAGGATTGGAAAGTAATGGAGGTGCAAAATAACACAATATATGTGTGTTGTTGTTTTTCTGCACGTTAAATACAGTTACTCAAGTCAGAAACCTTATGGTCTATTTTATTTAATGTTGTAAATACCAAACAATAAAACAGAGTTTAGAGTTTCAGTTTCTGTTTTGAGGGGTAAAAAAAACCTTCACTTTGAAACGTAATGAATTTGCTGGCAGTGTTCTTTCTGTCTTTGCAGAATTCGACACAGTTGGTCAACTAAAGCCTGATTTAATTAAAAAAAAACAACCTCTATTTTTATGTGAAATATACTTTGAACGTTGTTTTTTATGTGACAGAATGAACTGTTGGTTGTGATTTGGTATTTTTGACGTTCACCAGCCGCCTCACCTTCAGTTGTTCACCCCCGCGGGGATAAAATATTTTCAAACTAAAAGTGAAAATGTTCAATTTATTAAAAAGGGAACAGAAATCATTTCCAAAAACTGACAGGATTGTGTTTTATTAACAGAATCTACATGAATGCTGCATATTGATTATTGATTCTTTTTTTTTTAGCTGTCAGGTGCTGATTTTTGAAGGCATCCAAAAGTGGTGACAATCCTTCAAAAGTGACGTCGTAAGAAGTCGAGTCTCCGCCTTGTTTACGGCTGTTTTGTCTCGAGGAAAAATCATTTGAACCGATTCTATTTTGACGAGCAGAAAGCCGTGTAGCGACATTAAGACTTTCAATCTTCTGTCAGAACAGACAGGGGAGGGAACAAGCGACAGTCTCTGTCATCACACTTTGCCCCAGGCGGAGCCTTTTATCTCTCAAACTTTGCCACACCGGGGGGTCTGCTGCTATTTCGGGCCCTCCCAAATAAATGTCTTTTTCATTTCCCTAAATTTTTCCCTTAAAAGTTGGTGTTTGTTGCTGAGCCGCTGACGCCAAAACCCACACAGCTACACACACACAGACTGGCTGGAGTGGGGTTGTTTTGTTTGTTGCCTGGGATCGAGGTGCTGGCTTCAACATTAACAGACTGGGGAGTAGAGGGGGTGAGGGGGAGTGGGCGGCTAGGGACCAATGGGGGGGCCTCGCTGAGTGAAATCAGTTCACTCTTTGTGGACGGTAAAACCTGCAGCCACAGATTTCATTATACAGGACAGTCAGCAGATATCGGAGAGCAGCCAGATTATAATATCAGGTTATAAAATAACAAACTAACTATAAAATCCGCAAGTGCAGGTTTAAAGAGAATTTAGACGGATACGCGATATTAGATATTTTCTACGAGAAATGTACTTATATATTTTTTTTGGTCAGTATTCATGTTTATGTTGTTTCCTGTTTTGTTTTGTAACTACATTTAGATTAAAAATGGACGTAGTCTTTGCGTCTGAAAAAAATTAAGCCAATGCGGAAGTGCCTTTAGGTGCAATACCACTGAGGGCCACCAGGGGCCTCAAGTTCTCTCCTGAAATACAAAGTCGGTAAATGTTTTCCACAAGTCATCATGATGTCATCAGATAAATTCCTTCCTTCTGATCAGTGTTTCCTCCTGGAAATAATTCCATAATTCATTAGATATTAGGACGCAAACACAGATATGTTTGGGGGGGGGGGGGCTGTTTGATTGACAGGCCTGTGGTGCAGTAAAATATAGTCACTTCTGGCTCCAAAAAAATGTCCCCAAAAGACAAAACAAAACCAACCAGATTGACTGCGCTGACCTACAGGTGGCAGCAGCGTGCCGGGACGCAGCACTTTTTAAAATCCTGATTCTCTCACGACAGAAGAATTTCTAAAAACCAGAGACGTCCCACAGAAAAAAAAACGTAAATTCAAGCTTCACTTAATTGCTTGAAAAGAGGTCATTTGTCATTTCTGGCATTTATAGAACGAGCGATTAATCATTCAGCTGAGACAAAAAACGAATACTTGTAGGAACGGTGGATGTAAGTCTGCTGCAAGTTTAATTAAAAAACCCGTTAATAAGTGCAAAAATACATTTTTATTTAACGTGGGTCTCTACCTGTCCCGTGAACCGTCGTCACGCTCTCTCACCGTTTTATCCAGTCAGCCTCCCGGACGCGTCCTCCGCCATCTTCCTCTCTCGGTCCAGGAGCAGCTCGCGTCCTCTCCTCGAGTGTCCGTCCTCCAGCCAGCTCCCGAACACCTCCCTCGCCGCTCCCATCACTCCCCCGTTGTGTCCGCCGTTCTTCAGCTCCGCCGCGCTCTGCTGCCTCAGTCTGTTTTAAAGAAGCTAATTCGTTAAACGTGTTCGTTAAACCTCAAAGACGATAACATAAACGTAACCACTGCTGGGCGAAGTATTACAGGCTTTACTGAAGTCAAACTACTTCGTTACAAGTACAAGTCCTGCATTCAAAATATTACTAGAGAATGAACCCCGTCGGAGTTACGACCTTCGTCAGTGTTTTTTATGTTTTGGGTGCAGTTTGTTTGTTTGTATATCAGCAGGATTTCGCAAAAACTACGACCCGATTTTCACAAAATTTGGTGGAAGGGTGTAGCGTGAGGCCAAGTAAGAAGCCTTTACATTTCGGAGAAGATCCGAATCACGGCGTATCCACGATTTATATTTCCCTTTGGTTGACATTGGGGTTTCTGGCCAACTAAACGCCATTACATCTTAAAATCCACCAGATGGCAATAAAGTTCAATCGTGACAAAACATCGGCCGTTCTAGAAATACGATGATTTCATGTTAGAGATCATTAAAAAATGAAAACTTGGCCTTAAAACTCTTTTCTCTTGTTTTTATCGTCTCCCGGTAGTACTGCGTTACTATCACCAGAAGGTGGCGGTAATGCGCCTGAAAGCTGTTTGCCGGCTGTTATTAACCATCGAAAGGAGGAGAAAAAGAAGAACACGTTACTACCAGGCTACGGTGAAACGTGCGTGGCCTCGACAGATTACATGCTACGTTACAAACAGCAGAAACACGCAAACACGACGACAGCCGCCAAAAACGTTCGGCGTGGAAACTCGTTGAAAAATGTAAACGGGGGTCTTTGAGAATCACTTTTATAGCTCACAGAAAATATTGAATGTTGTTTCTGCCTGAAATTAAGCATTCAGGTACAAACAGCATTTTAATGTTGGAGCTGGTTGTGACAATAAATGCTAATAAATTAAACAATTTGGTTGTTTGATTAATAATACCAGGTGTTTTTATTTATGATGCTTAATTTCACAGGTTATTGATCTCCTTCTACCTGCTGCAGTTATTATTCTTCGTGTTTTGCTGCATCAAATGTACACGAAAAAATTCAGCTCAATTCATTTGCAAATTAACTTTCTACTCCAAAATACATTGTGTTAAAATACTTGTATATAAAAATGATATAAAACAATAAACTACACAAAAACTGTAGTTATGTGCTGAGAACATGTAGTTTTCCATCACTTCTCAGAACCTTACATGCTTCTATGATAATTTAGTTTTTTAAAACGTGTTTGTTAAAGAAAAGTCTTTATTTTTTACTCACTTCATTTCACAATAATTCTATTTAATTTATGTCTGATTTGACTAAAGGCCAAACATGTAAAATATTCAGATTTTCTGTCTTTTTAGTTTTATTTCATCTTCAGAATTTTTTTTTCATTTTTACTGTTATAAGAAATAGTTGAAGAAAGACAAATATTAAACTGCATTTGAAGAATTTAAATTCTGAATAATTTTCATAGGCACTGATTATTAATATTATTATCTTGTCAGTCTGTCAATGGTCACAGATTTTCTCCCGAGATCACGTTAAGGCCTAAAAGAGGTTACGGTGTAATGAGACCGGACTAAAAACGATCCGGCTGCTGGATCATTTCTGAAATCAGATTTTTTTTTTACATGTATTTGTTGTTCAGAATCAAAGAGAACTTCTAATACATTTTTGGACGTCTAAGCCACTGAGGTGATTGCTCACAATCATATGTAAGACGAGTGGGTCATAAGTGGAACATTATTTAATTATAATAAGGAGAAACTAATCATGAAAATAATTTCATTCTTCTGTCACTGAGATGAAAACTGGGACAAACGAGTCCTTTAAATCTGATTTTACGTTGGGAAATAAAAAGAGATCATTAACCCTGAACTCCAGTCTGAACCCGGCTGACGGTTGTTCTTTGGCAGTGCTTTGATGCACGTCGCACATCACACGCTGTTCTTTTGTTGGAGTTTATAAAATCAACAGCAGCCAGAAGGATCTCAATGTGCTGTCAGTGCAGGTTTCAGAGCGCCGTGTTTCTCAAAGACTGAGCCCGAACCCCTCGGAGGCGACTCGCGGGAAGAATAAAGCACTCGCCCAAATTATTGTGGAGATTATTGGTTTCCGGCGTAATGGCTGTGTTATTTGGCCAAACACGTCCCAAGCTCCTCGAAGGGGAAGGCGGAGTGAATAAAGTCCTGTAGATTTGTAGGTTAATGTCCCTGAAAAACAACGAGCTCAAACCCGTGGGGGGGGGAGCAGAAATTGATTGTGGATGCGTGGGTCACCAACGAAAAGGTGTCAGTGGGAAGAAAATTATGCAGGAAAATACCAGAGGGGGCACTTCAGGAAATACTGAACACACAACATATCCAGGAGATATACAGCAGGAGAGCAACGAAGGTGTGAGGGGCTGTGAGATGGTGCAATTTTTGTGATTTGGACGATACAATAAAAAAAAAAAAAAAAAATAAATTTGAATTTTCATGATAAATTATAATTATTTTCATTATCTCATTTACAATTAAAAAGTAGCCCAAGAAACACTCCAAACACTAAACTACTATAAGTCGTACATTAGAACGTCTTATTTCACGCTTACGAGTGGAGGCTTCGCTATACACAGCGGGCTAGCTAGCGTCTGCTAATAGCATTTGATGTGTTTAGGAAACATTGGTAAAATTGTGGCGTCTAGCAATTGCTTCCATATGGGGCCTTTAGGGGACATCGATAAATTGTAGCATCTACCAACAGCCTGCATATGAGGCGTTTATGGTATATTTGTTGATTGTAGATACAGAAAAAGCTGCAGGTTACACTCTCCCCCACTAAACTGCATGAAAACTAAAGATTTTTTACATATTTGTCTTTTTCTTATGAAGGAATTTATCAAATTGGTGTCGAAGAAAAAGGAACCGGTATCCAAGTCCAGGTATTGGTACCAAATGCAAAACAATAGTCTAATTAAAAAAAAGTGTATTTCAGATGTAAATTATGGATTGATTAATGTGTACGGAAGATCAATAAACTACTTTATATATTGGGTAATTAACGTCTGCTGAACAGGTAGCGTGAGTAACGATGGGAGACGAATGTTTCCCACTAAAAGTTAAAATATCAAGAAAATCCAACAGAAAGGACCTTTTAAAAACAGAATATATGTAAAGCTTAAAAAAAATAAATAACAAGAATAACGTACCTGCCAGCAAACCGGTCCTGGAGCTCGTTGTGCTGTTGATTGTTGAGGCTGTTGGCGCGCTGCTCCATCAGCCAGCCCAACTCCACCTCCAGCACCTTGCTGCCGTTGTTGTTGTTTGTTACGGCCGCTTCCTGACAGCGCCGGATGATGCCGGACGGACTGTTTTCCAGAGAGCACGCGGGCGGCCGCTGACCTCCGTTCACGCCGTTGTTGTGAAAAAGTTCCGTCAGCTCCATGCCGCCGCCCTGCAGCCGGGCGTCGGTGAACCAGCGGGCGAGTTCGGCGCGAGCCAGACCCGTCCGACCCTCCAGCTGGCTGAACTCCTCAGGGGAAGGCCACCGCGTTTGAGCAAAATCGTCCTTGAGGAGCGCCAGCGATCGGCTGTCTGGAGGCACTGAGCAGGTGTTGGGGTTGGGGACGGAGGGTGAAATGGCACCGGGAGCGACGATGGACAGCGCGTTGGAAGGTGGAGGAGGGCTTTTAAGGTGCCCGACGCCGGCACTCGGTTTGTGAATCCCGTTCAGCTGGAGAGTTTGGTGTTGCTGCTGATGTAGTTGTTTTTCAGCGAGGCCGGCGATGCCGCCGGGTCCCATCCTCTTCGTGCCCATGGAGTTGAGAAGCGCTTGTTCCAGGTTGTCGCGAAGTGCACGGCGCTCCACAAACCAGCTGTCGATTTCCTGATGGGACAGGCGGGTGTTGGCCGACAGATTGTCCACATCGCCGTGCGTGGGGAAGCTGTTGCGCAAGAAGTTCTCCTCCAGGATTTTCAGCTGTTTCGCCGTTTTTCCTTTCATCCTCTCCAGCAAGGGGAACTGGGTCAGCACCGAGGCCTTCTGAAAATCGGGTTTTGGCGCAACCGCTGTCTCCCCACTGTCCAAATGTATGAATCCATTGACGTGTGCATTGTGGGACCATTTGCTGTCCATGCGAGATGTCCCGTTGGCCTCCGCCAGAGGACTAACTACCTTGTCTCCTCTGGGGTAGCTGGCCTTCAGCTCCACTCCTTGCTGCTCTTTTAGTTTCTTCCCATCCAAGGGGAACCCTGGGATCTGGGACGGGGCTTTTGCCGGAGGACGAAGGGACTGGATGATGGTCGGCCTCCTTATCTGCGAGTTAATGAGCGGAGGGGAGTTCGGCAGATTCAAATCAGCGGCTGGCAAAGTGCGGGTGTTGGGGAGCTTTTCTTTGGAAGTGACGGGCGCAGCACGAGGAAAGAGTAAAGATTTTTTAAATGGAGGGGCAAAGATAGGCGGGGGAACTATCGTACGCCTCGTTAAGGACTCTGGAAAGACGATGGAGTGAAGAGACACCACTGGCTTCGTTTTGGGGTTTCCTAACGCCGAGAGAATCTTCCCTTTGGATGACGACGGTGACAACGACAATGACGACGGCGGCGGCATTAAAGGCACAGCAGCGGACGGCCTCTTCATCTCTGAGGTGACCAGGGGGACTGCTACAGGTCTCTTCATCTCCATGGGAACAGGAGGTGGAGCCTTTGGGAGGCGGTCTTTCTGGGGTGGAGGCGGCGGAGGAGGAGCCATTAGGACCTTGTCTTTGGGGTCACCGGAGTGCGGGGCTACCGCCATGATTGGTCGCTTGGACTCTGGGCCAAACAGCGTCGTCAGGTGCGTTGGCAGGGATCGTTTAAGGGTGTGGGCGGAGCCAACGGCGACTCCAGCGGGACAGTTTGTGGTGGCGGCAACACCGAACCCATTGGTCGTCCGGACGTGACCCGGATGCGAGACCATCGTGTGGACGACGGGCTGCTGGGAGACTTTGGCAGACGGCTGCGAGACGGGGCTTCGAGGCAGGACGGTGAAGGTGTGGTGGGCAGGAGGGATGGAGCCATTGAACATTTTCTTCCTGGCTTCCTCCACCTCCTCCGGGGACCAGGTGATGCCTTGCTTCAGCCGCTGGGTGGTGAACCAGACCTTGATCTGCTCCTCCGGGTGCTTGGAGGCGGCCGTGAGCCACGACAGCTCGGCGTGCGTCGGGTAGGGGAACTTATTGAAGGACGTGATCAGGGTCAGGTTGCCGTCTAGGGACGGGTTATATTTGGTGGTGTTCAAGGGAACGGCTATTTTTGGTACACAGTTAAAGTTGGGTGGGCGCTGGAGCATCGGGGAGACATGGGACAGCCCTTGGAGGATGGTGGGTTCGGGGATGATGACGGTTCCGTTGATGTTCACCGCCGTGATCTGGTCCTTCTGGATGAAGCCGTCCAGCTGGACCTTTGGGTCGCTGCTTCCGTAGAGCGACTGCATGTTGCCCGGTGTTTTCACCGTGGTCGATACGCACGGCGGAAACACGCCGCCGCTCTCATGCGGCTCGTTTGTCGCGTCGCATTGCGCTGAATTGTCCACGCCTTCGATTGTCTGCTCCAAGACGGTCTGATTGTTTGTTTTTATCCTTTTGAACTTGAAGTTGGTCTCGCCCGGGTGTCGGCTCTCGTTGTGCTCCGTGAGCGAGTCGAACTTCTTGGTGTTGAAGTTGCAGACGGCGCAGAGGTACAGCGGATTGAGAATGACGTTCGGGTGGCTCGAGTCCACGTGCTCCTTGAAGTCATTCAGGTTCTGCGTCGAAAACGGGCAGTACTTGCACTCGTACCCTCTCGGCTGCTTTTTCGGAGGCGCCGAGTCCGATTCGTCCTTGTCCTTCTCGCCTCCGGCTTCCACGTCTTCGAAGGCAGCAGGTCGGTCTTCTTTGCCAGACTCTTGTTCCGATGGCTCGGAGTTCTGGTTTCCCTCCTGCTGGTCCGGAGCCTCTCGGTTCTCCTGCTGGGGTTCTTCACTCTTCTCCACGGATTCAGATGGTTCTGACGGTTCCTTCACTGTCATGGCGTCGCCCACCAGTATTTCCATGTCCATCACCTCCTCTGGGTCGTCTTGCTCGTCGGGCAGGTCGCTGTGGACCCGGACCATGCAGGGGGTGGAGGACTTTCTACGACTGGACATGATGGCTGCTGCTGCTGCTGCTGCTGGTGGTGGTGGTGGTGACGGTGGAGGGTGCGGTGATGATGGCGCTGCTGGTGTTGCTGATTGCGTTGCGTTTTTTGTTTTTGGCTGCTGCTGCTGGTGCTGCTGGTGCTGCTGGTGCTGGCCGAGGACGTCAGTGTGTCGGCCTCTTCAGCGGGACCTCACTGGGGTGGGTGGGGTGCTGATGGTTGTGGATACTGGCAGATGGGCGGAGGCGGAGTCTCCAGCGTGCGAGAGGGAGGGCGAGAACCGGCTGACGGCGCCGGCCCAGGACCGGTGGTGCGGTGGCTTCTCCCGCTCACTGGAAGTGTCAGCTACCGACCTCGGCGTCATGGGAGGGCATCACAGACAGCGGCGGCGGCGCTCAGGCTGCAGAAGAGACAGGAAGTGACACGTTAATGGGAGAAAAAAAAATGACGTGGAGAGAAGTCATGTTGCGATTGTTTGTGTGTGATGTGCTGCAAAATAAGACAAAGAAGAGGAAGAAAAAAAAATGCATGATGGGTAACAACACAAGGGGGAAAAAAACCCTGATAATCGGCACTTTTGTAAACGGGCAAAAAAACGCTTGTGGTTGAAACACCGTGTTTATCAGAGCGATGTGAATTCAGCACATTACCAGGGATACAAAAACAAAATAAAAAAACAAGTGGAGGGAGTCGAATGAACTGCAAATATATGCACTGTGTTGTATCATGATGTGCTTTGGCTCGGAGGCATTTTCAAAAGGCAGTAATTTTGGATGTTGAAGCGATGAAATAAAAGAAAACTGAATCTATAATCTGAAGTATTTCTTTACAACATTAAACATTTACGATGAAATAAACTAACAAAAGTCCTTGAAGTTGAAAAGAAGAAGAAGAAAAAAAAAAGAGGGATGAGTTTTTAAGTGGGGTGAGTTTTAATCACATCTATGCAAATCGGTAATTTCTTTCCAAAGTGGGTGATTTTTAAGAAAGGTGAAGCCGCGCCGTGTTAACGTTCGACCTTCACAGCAGGGGGCCAAACACTTAGTCAATAAGTTGTCCATTAATGGCTCCAGACAACTCTTACAGTATAATGTTAATAGATATGTTACTACGGGGAATATTTCTCTCTTCTTTCATTATTTGAATCAATTTCAGGCAGCAGCTGGTAACACCGGTAAATAAAACCTGTCGATTCATTCGCTCTGAAAATCATCACGATCGACTTTATGTGTTTTTAGTTTGCGACAGTTTGAACTTCAGTTCAACTAACGAGAGCGAAAAAAAAAAGAAGAAAAAAAAGCGCGAGGCTCGACTTATCAAACAACAGGTGGACGTAATCTCGTTAATATCAATAACAGCATGTGCTGTTGCGTAACACGCGCCTTCGGGGTTTTCCCCCGTTGTCCCCTCTATCCTGTCGCCATGGTTACCCACATTGATCTTCAATGACTCAAGATCGCTTACATCTTCACAGCTCACAGTCTTGTAGCTCCAATGCAAACATATTATTGTAATAAACATGATAAGAAACACATAATTACAATAAGACTGATAAAAGTATTCCACGGGTGAAAAGCAGACAAACTTTTTTTCCACCGTTACAACACTTGGAGGCGGGGCATCTAAAAATCAATCAATGGAAATAAAATGAGCATAAAAATCAACCAAAATAAAACCCCACAAACAAATACGGCAAAAGTGTGTTGAAGCTGAACTTATTTCCACAAACACTAAGTCTCAGATTCTGTAATTACGATCAGTTTAAACTATTAAAAGGTTTTGTATTCACTGAAATTTACTTTAATCTGTTTTTAAAGGACACAAATTGGGAAATGCACTTTTCCCACGTCTGGGAATCAAAACACGCGACCGCACCGGGTTATTTCACAGCTCCACATCAAAGACGGGAGGTTTCCGTCCTGATAAGCAACGTGACATTTTTGTGCCCCCCCCGTCTCCCCCTCCCTCCCCACTCCTCTAAAGTCCGAGCCAGCTTCCAGCGTCGGCGCCTCGTCTTTAAACTTCACAGGGAGCTTCGTCGGGTTGCGTCGCATCAGTCGCTGGCAGACGGACGACAGCGTTCGCTGACAAAGTTCAAAAACACACACAAAAAAAAGGGGGGGGGGTGACGAGGAATCAGGACACGTAAACGCAATGAAGTGAAGAGTCCACAGCAGCAAACTACACCCCCCCCTCCCCCCACAAAAAACAAAGTCTCCAAACTCCATTAAAAACACATTAAGTGTCTTTCATAGATTCGGGCAAAGACAACTTCACAGGATAATTACCCTGTAATCATGTAATAAGAGAGACTCTGTGATGAGATCTCCTGACAGCTATCATCCACACAATGGAGCCGAGAGAGAGAGAGAGCACGAGGTAGGCAGCAGACGGGAGGAGGAAGAGGAGGGAGAGGAGGGACAGGTATGAATAAATATGAGAAGACGGAGTAAAATAAAAGCAGGACGGAAAGGGAGGAAGCAGGTAAAATGAAAGGATGGAAGAAGGGATGTGAACAGGAGATGAAGAAGAGTCTTAAAAAAAAAATTAAAAAAAACCCCAACAACTTCCGAGCTAATGAAAAGAGAACAGAGCACAAAGAAGAAGACGTTTTTTAAACTAGGCCACGGCCTGGCAGACGGGAAAGAAAGAAGGAGAGGACGAGAAAACAGATGAAATATAAAGAGGGAGAAAAGAAGAAGAAGAAGAAGAAGAGTTGAGCGCAGATGAAGAGAAGAAAAAAGCTTTTTCCAATTTGACTGAAAAAGTTTGAATAAAAATGAGTTGTTTTTTTTCTTTGGTTGGTTTTCTATCAGGAAAGAGTTGAAGCTTTGAAAAGGTGCTCCAATCAGTTGGGAGAAGAAAAAAGACACGTGCCAGAAAATAAAAAAAAATGTCAGCACTTAATTAGTATTGGGCAAGCTGTTATCTGTCCCGAGTGTCCCGTAATGTTGGACGTATTTCATGCTGTCGCTGCCTCCTCCGGCTCCTCGGACGCGTCGGGAGTCGCGTTCCCGTCGCGGCTTTTTCAATCGTCGCGCCGAGCAATGAGATCGAACTAATCCTACGTTATTACCAGAACTCATGCATTTACATGGCTGCTTACGGCACGCTCTCCAGCTAATGAGGTGTTCCTCGTGAGAAATACAAAGTCGATGAAATCCAATGACGGAAGAAAGAAAAAAAACTACCTGAGAGAAAAAAATTAAAAGGCTGTTTACTTGTTTTGGAGGGTCGGACATTTTTTTTAGATCCAGAACTTCCGTTACGGAGCGATCCGAGCTGCAGTCGATCCCGGCTCACGTCTGAGTACTCCGACGACCTGCTGCAGTACGAGGTGACCCGACCCGACCTGGATCCACCGGCCCGGTGGGACGGCTCCTCCGGTCTGAACCGTACGAGTGTGAAAACAATTCAGGGACTGTTTGCTTCTTCTTAAAAGTTGTTAAACTCTGTAAATTCTGCATATTTAGAATTTGTTGTTAATCCCGAATAAAAATTAAAAAAAAGCGGGGCGTGTTTTTTCTTTGAGACGAGTCGGAGACGTAATTTACCATTGAAGTCCGTTTTTCGTTGGATTTGACATATTTGTTTTGGAGCACAAAGCGTACGGCGCTCACGACTTCGTGACCACGAAGCACAATCTTGCACAGTCAGCTGATAGTGGTGTTTATACGTAAATCTATAGCCGTGTATAAATCATTGTTTATCATTAACTTTGTATTTTAGACCAAAAAAAAAAAAAAAAAAAGTCCAGCTCCGCCCAGAGTAGAGGTCAGTAGCTCGATTCATAGAACCGTAGTTACAAAGCGTAACTCCTGAACAGGCCGAGGTCCATTTACAAGCCTTAATAGGAAATTAAAAAGGAACTTAAAGGACTAAAAGAAACTGATTACAATCATTAACTGGCCAGATCAGAGCAAACACTTCAATCTCCATCCAGATTTCCTCTTTCTTCTTTACATGGAAGGTTTTGCTTTAAAAAATACTTCACCAGAGGTCCCAGCTGCTCACCAGGGGTGAAGTAGGTAGGTAGTTACTTTATTAATCCCCAAGGGGAAACGTTTTCAACACAGCAGCATTTATAGATACAGGAAAGAAATAAAATAACAGTGAAAAATATTAAATATTAAAAAATGCACAGTATATACAGTATATATAGTACAGTATATATATATATATTTTTATATTTAAACAAACAAGAAACACAGACAACAGTGTTATTGTACTGTGATGGATTTTGCCAGAGGTGAGTTCTTGTACAGTCTTATTGCAGTGAACAGGAATGATCTCCTGTATCAGGAATGATCTCCTGTATCAGGAATGATCTCCTGTATCAGGAATGATCTCCTGTATCTGGAATGATCTCCTGTATCAGGAATGATCTCCTGTATCAGGAATGATCTCCTGTATCTGGAATGATCTCCTGTATCTGGAATGATCTCCTGTATCTGGAATGATCTCCTGTATCAGGAATGATCTCATGTATCAGGAATGATCTCCTGTATCAGGAATGATCTCCTGTATCAGGAATGATCTCATGTATCAGGAATGATCTCCTGTATCTGGAATGATCTCCTCTATCAGGAATGATCTCCTGTATCTGGAATGATCTCCTGTATCTGGAATGATCTCCTGTATCAGGAATGATCTCATGTATCAGGAATGATCTCCTCTATCAGGAATGATCTCCTGTATCTGGAATGATCTCCTGTATCTGGAATGATCTCCTGTATCAGGAATGATCTCCTGTATCTGGGATGATCTCCTGTATCTGGAATGATCTCCTGTATCTGGAATGACCTCCTGTATCTGGAATGATCTCCTGTATCTGGAATGATCTCCTGTATCTGGAATGATCTCCTGTATCTGGAATGATCTCCTGTATCAGGAATGATCTCATGTATCAGGAATGATCTCCTCTATCAGGAATGATCTCCTGTATCTGGAATGATCTCCTGTATCTGGAATGATCTCCTGTATCAGGAATGATCTCCTGTATCACCTTTATACACCCGACCACTGACTCCTCCTCCCGTCCATCCCTTATACACCGTCCACTGCAGAGTCATCAGAGAACTTCTGCAGATGTCTTGACTCTGAGTTGTTCTGGAAGTCAGTGGTGTAGAAGGTGAACAGGAAGGAGACAGAACAGTTCCCTGAGGAGCTCCAGTACCACTGACCACCGTATCAGACAGCACACTGCCCAGACGGACAAACTGTGGTCTGCCTGTCAGGTAGTCAGTGATCCAGGAGACGGTGGTCCACACAGCACGTCCCAGTCCGTGGACTCAAAGCAGTCCTGCAGGGCGTCTTCAGCCTCCTGTGTCCACCTCCTCACAGTCCTGGTGGACACAGGCTGCCTCTGCACCAGGGGGACATACCTGGGAGTCAGCAGGACCAGGTTGTGGTCTGATCTACCAAGGGGGGGGGGGCAGTAGTACTGTATGCATCCATGGCATTAGCATACAGTAGGTCCAGAGTTTTATTGTTCCTTGTGGGGCAGTTCACATACTGGTGAACAGTTGGCAGGACTTTATCCAGACTGGTTAAAGTCTCCAGTAACTAACAAAAATGTACCGGGATGCTGAGTCTGCAGTTTAGACACAGTGGAGTGGATGGTGTCCACTGCTGCCTCTACGTCAGCTGATGGAGGAATGTAAACAGCGATAACAATGGCGGACGTGAACTCCCTCGGTAAATAATAAGGGCGCATCCCCACGGCTAGAAGTTCAATGTCCGGGCTACAGAAACGTTCCTTCACACACGTGGTCGGGATTACACCACCTCTCGTTCACATAGACTGCAATCTAAAATAAAAAATAAAAGAGATGAAACAAGAGGAGGACAAATAAAGTGTAGGAGGGCCAGAAGGAGGGCGAGAAGGAGGGCGCGTATAGGAAGAGGTGGAGGGAGACGAGCCAAAAGATACGAAAGAAAAAAGAAAAAGGTCGAGTGTGGGAGGAGACGGGAAATCAGAAGAGGAAGAAGAAGAAAGGGAAAGAAGAAGCGGAGCCGTGTCATGTTTTGCTGCATCACTGGATCGGCCTTGAGGGGGGCGGGGGGGGAGAGAAGGAGGGATGTGTGTGTGTGGGAGGGGGGGGGGTCATATACCGCTTGGCTGCGTCCCATTTTGTTGGGGCTCAGCTCGCCTCCCTGCATCCTTGTAATTACTTGTACAGTATTTGTGAGGAGAAGGAGGGGGGGAGGGGAGGGATGGGGGGGCTAATAATAATAATAATAATAATAATAATAATAATAATAATAGTTTTTCTCTCCTTTTTCACTCTGAGGATTAAAATCTTTCAGACCACGAAGTGACACCAGAGTGAAGATGAGATTTTCAACCTCCATCAAGGGCGAAGCCGTCAGTCCAAACCACCGAGAACTGGATCCGTCATCCGTCTCCAGACCCGCCGTCACTTCGTTCGACACGCGAGCCGGAGACAGAAAAAAGAGCGGCGAGGAAAAAGCCATAAAAACAATCGGAGAAAAAAAAAGAAAAGGTAATGAGGAGATATCTGGGGAAATGAAATGATAAATTAGGAGGACGGAGAGGCAGATTGGAAGGAGCACCACTGCGCTAATAGGAGGGGTTACAGACGTTTTTATTGGAACAAGGGCAAACCGGGGGGGGGGGGGAGGGGAAGGGGGGCTCGACTGAAAACAAAACTCCAGCAGGGGATCCAGAGACGGTGATTCATACCGAAAAACACTGAGCCGAGACCAACAGACTATAAAAGAGTTTGTAGCTTCAGGTCTGTAAAATGGTTCTGATCCAGAAGTGTCTTCAGCTGCAATACCAGCGAGTGCCACTAGAGGTCGGCTCCAAAAAGCCTCCG
>NW_027210690.1:1415000-1417500 GCF_029030835.1 Brachyistius frenatus | reverse complement strand
ACTGCACCACAGGCCTGTCAATCAAACAGGTCAAGAAACAGGTCTTTTTGAAGCTTATTTTCTAATTTTTATTTCCTCCTGTAATGCTCTTTAGATAAAAGGTTCCACCAAATGGCGTATTTTAATAGCAAGTTAAATCCTTTATGGGGATTTAGTGAGAAGACTTAGAACTTTCTATTAAAAAAAAAAAAAAAAAAAAAAAGGTCTGTCTTTTATAGGATAAGCTTCACCACAGCGAGCCTGCAGTTTATTCAGATTGGAAAAAAAGTACATTGTGGAGGCATTTCACATATTTCAGAACAGTTGCGACACTTTTAGCTTCCTCTGACGCTCGCAGAGCAGCGGCGTCTCGTTGCCAACGTCGCTGCCCGGCAGGAGTTCAAACTGTCACAATATTTGAGCTCGTGACATTTTGACGCCCGATAATCACGACTGTTAACCGTCAACCTCGACGTCGGCTCGTTGCACAAAACAAAGAGTTTCCACATTATTCACGATGAATAACACAAAGAAGAAACAACACCTGGCGTAACCACACAGTTTGGAAAACACCGTATTCCCCGAGTTCTGCCTCGCAGGCGTGAGTTCCCGCTGCAGCCGGCCTCAAACATGACTTCATTTATTTGCTTTTATTTCTATAAAATAAGCTTCTTCAGAGCTGTTTTTCAATTTCTTGAGGTTTTTAAGTCCAAAAAATGACTTTTTTAACTTCCTACCCAGTTTGGTGTGGAAGAACCTTCGGGATGAACTGGAGCTCTGAACGCCTGCCGGATCATCCAACATCGGCTCTGGACCGGATACCTGCAGGGGGAAGGATGGCACAATTAGACTTTTATTTTCAATGGACGTTGTTGTTTTTTTTTTATAATCGAAACAATAAATTTAAAACACTTTTGAAGATTTGAGACTTTTGCGGCATCAAACTTTGTAGTTTAAATACAGCATCATATCAACGTAATCAAAAACGTAACAACGAAATAACTAATGAGTTACAATATTGCACTAAATTCAAAATACAAAAATACCAGAGAAAAAACACAAGTTCTTCAGATTTATGTTCCAGTGTCATGCTGCAAACCAACCAGAGGTGGCGCCACCTCCTGGCGTCCCTCCGTAATCACTAATGTCTCCATAAAAAAAATAAAGAGGAGCATCGTTTTGCGTTATAAACGTCGTATAAAAACGGACTCCGGGATTGAAAAGTGAAGCTGGTGCAGAATTGCCTTAAAGTGCAATACCACCGAGGACCACTAGGGGCTCTCGCTATTTTTCTACGTTCTGGATCATCTCATCTAAAGTGTGATTTTGGTCCATGACACCTTCCTGCAAATGTTTCGCAAAAACAGCTTTTTTGGGGGGAAAATGAGGGTTTCTGTCTAATAAAAATGCAAAAGGACTTTTAATTTGAAATACCACAGGAAGTGTATCATTTTGGTTTTTATATTGGCTCAGTCTAGAAATACCTTCTGAAACACTTCAAACACGCAACCAGCTGCAAAACATTTTATTTTCTTACTTCCTGTTTTTTTTCTAAGAGTTGGTAAACTTCCTCTTATTTTTTTAGTTTAGAGATTTGAAATAAAAGAAATAACTTCTGCTGTCTGATCTAAACTGTTAATACAAGAAACGAAGCCAACACCTCGTCCACGAGCTACTTCGTCGTCTCGACGTTCGGTCGTTGCCCCCGGCGACGTTCAGGTATTTCCCATTCGGTCGGATGCGTGCGAACATCTCACCTCGTTTGGCAATAACTCCAACAAACTCTTATCTCACTCATGAGGAAGCAGAGAGAGAGAGAGGGAGGGAGAGAGAGAGGGAGAGAGAGAGAGAGAGAGAGAGAGAGAGAGAGAGAGAGAGAGAGAGAGAGAGAGAGAGAGAGAGAGAGAGAGAGAGAGAGAGAGAGAGAGAGAGAGAGAGAGAGAGAGAGAGAGAGAGAGAGAGAGAGAGAGAGAGAGAGAGAGAGAGAGAGAGAGAGAGAGAGAGAGAGAGAGAGAGAGGGAGAGAGAGAGAGAGAGAGAGAGAGAGAGAGAGAGAGAGAGAGAGAGAGAGAGAGAGAGAGAGAGAGAGAGAGAGAGAGAGAGAGAGAGAGAGAGAGAGAGAGAGAGAGAGAGAGAGAGAGAGAGAGAGAGAGAGAGAGAGAGAGAGAGAGAGAGAGAGAGAGAGAGAGAGAGAGAGAGAGAGAGAGAGAGAGAGAGAGAGAGAGAGAGAGAGAGAGAGAGAGAGAGAGAGAGAGAGAGAGAGAGAGAGAGAGAGAGAGAGAGAGAGAGAGAGAGAGAGAGAGAGAGAGAGAGAGAGAGAGAGAGAGAGAGAGAGAGAGAGAGAGAGAGAGAGAGAGAGAGAGAGAGAGAGAGAGAGAGAGAGAGAGAGAGAGAGAGAGAGAGAGAGAGAGAGAGAGAGAGAGAGAGAGAGAGAGAGAGAGAGAGAGAGAGAGAGAGAGAGAGAGAGAGAGAGAGAGAGAGAGAGAGAGAGAGGGAGAGAGAGAGAGAGAGAGAGAGAGAGA
>NW_027210690.1:1357500-1410000 GCF_029030835.1 Brachyistius frenatus | reverse complement strand
AACCTGACGTCTCCCGTTCTGACTTCCCTCCAGATCTTTGATTTGATTTTCAACAATCAGAGAAAAAAAGAAAGAGGATTTTTTTTTTATTATTCTTTGTGGAAAACGAAAAAAAAAAAAAATTGTATAAATCACGGAAATAAAGACGTAAAAAACTAAATTGGTTACGTCAAAGTGGGCGGAGCATAAAAGTTACTAAACTTCCTGAAAGTTCTTAAAATGTGTTATAACTCTAATGAAAAATTATTGTTTTGTTGACGCTAAACCGTGGCGACAAAAAACAAAAGCTTGTTTTCTGTGACTACGATAAAATAAAACCCATTTTAATGTTTTGGTCGTTGAATGCTTTTAATATGAATCAGCAGCAGTCGGAAATGCTGCTAGCATTATCAGTACGTAAACGATGATAATGATATAGCAGACGACAGGTATTATATTAATATTATGAAGATGAAACATTATTTTTAGATTGTTGCACTGTTTGCCCACGCAGTCTTTCATTTCATTTTTTGGGGGGAAACGGGGGTTGTAATCACGCATTACGATAGCTACGACTCTTAAGTTGTATTTTTCAGCTCCGATGTTCACGCAGTTTCGAATGGGAGAGTACGACTGAAAATGATTTTTAAGTAGCTGCAATTTACGATGTCCCCCAAACGCCTCACGCTAACGGCAGGTGCTCCTAAAATGCTACGTGACTCAGACAGGTGTGTCGCCACAAAATAGTTTGAAAACCACTTTGTAAGGAAGTAATTACAGAATAAGAAAAAGTCGAAAGAAGAAAGTTAAAGAAAGAAAAAAAGACGATCGACCGTTTTGTAGCAGCGAAACGCCGTCGAACAGGAAGTGTGTTCGTCCGGATGAGAAGGCGACGGCTTTCCAACCTTTTTTTCCCACAAACTAAATTGTATGTTACAGCTAATTATCATCTGTGGAGAAATGTCACATCACGCCACGGGGAAGGGTTAAAAAAAAAAAAACTATTTAATGGCTGCTTGGCCTTGAAACTAATTATTTTAATACCGAAGGAAGAAAACAGTGATTTTATTTCTTCATATTTTGGAGCGAATCCAAAAGCATGTCGAGGTCACTCTGCAAATGTTTACCGGGTGAAAGCGACTAAATAAAACCCTTAAAAACAAACCAACTTTACCGACGACTGACGAGGAAGAGGTTAAAGGTCAGAGCGTCATACGAGAGACAGAATAAACACAGCTGAGACTCCGGAAGGATTCTGGACGCCGCAAACCAAGTCGGTTGAAGAAAACAACAAGATGCTCTGAAATTCCTGGAAAGAGGGACAAAAGTATTGAGAGAAAATCCCCCTTTTTTTATTTATTTTTTATCAAACGCAGATGTTTGAACTTTCGAAGAAGCTTCTTCGGCTCGGGGCGTGAAACACGAGTCCTTAAAGATTTATTCAAATTACTGTAATCTGGTCGATCTGAAGGTTTCGGAGACCGCTGTATTTGAATGCACCTCGAAAGCTTGTTGATACAACAACAGTTACAAGATCGGTCCCCGGGACCCGTCCTGAACCAGAACCCACCCGCACAGCTGACGTGAAAGTGGAAAGTTTAAAAATATATCTAACACATCATTTATAATACTGAACCGAACAATTACACCTGACCGGACAATCAATGAAAACCGCCTCAGAGTTTTTCTTTCCTCTGAACTCCAACAAGCATCCAAAGAAAAAAAAAGAAAAAGAAAAACTGTTTCACTTGGAATTTAAGTAGTAAATTCCTGCGGCGGCATCATTTAAAACGCATTAACTGGCAAATATGTGGAGGATTACTGCACCGGCTCAAGTGTGAATATCAGTTTCCAAGAAAGAGAAAAGAAGAAGAAGAAACAAAAAATAAAATAAAACACATCTCAAAGCTGGCGGGTGCAGATCTTCTGATGTTGGAAAGATTTTCACCGCAAACTACGTGAACTCTCGAAGGTCTTATGCAATGAGACGGACTGTTTACCGCATGTGGGAGTGTAAAAAAACAAAAAACAACAAAAAACAACCGATTCTTTCCTTGAGAATCGCAGCGCAACAAACGACCTTAACGACGGCCGCCAAGAACGAGCCTCTCGTCAAAAAGTGTTTTTTCTACTCCGGCCAAAAAAGAAAGAAAGAAGAAGAGCCGCGAGCAGGCACCTGTGCATTCAATAGAAGCGCCGGACGCTCGTCGGCGCCACCTGATGTGGGCAGATTACAAAAAAACGCTGTTTCTCAGAAAAAAACCAAAATTAATCCGTTGTCGTTTTCGCGGAAGTTCACGGCTCCGAAGGAAGCTTTGAAACGGAGAATGCGTCTTTTGTATGGGAATGAATAATACAAAAAAAATACTCCCATCAAAGCTCTGATTTTCTCAGTGAATACCACAAGTTACTGAGGATTCATTGAATGTATCTTCTCCCTGAAATAATAATAATGAAAAATAAAATAAAAAGGCCACTGCCCATTTGATTTGTAATTTGGCCACAAGCAAAGCATTTATGTCGATGAAAGGGACTTTATTTGGCTTGGAAATATTGTTAAATGTCAGCTTAGTTTCTTTTTAATTGCCAGAAAATGTAATTCAGCTCTTTTGATTTTTATTTTTTTTCTTACTGTCCAGTCGATGAAAAGAAATAATCAGACGGGGAAGAAAATACAGTTAAGTAAAAATATAATATATCATAAGAAAATGGAGTTGAAGAGGCTCTGAAATACGACTAGACTGATGAATTGATTGATTTTAGAGTCAATATGACTGATAAAACACACACACACACACACACACACACACACACACACACACACACACACACACACACACACACACACACACACACACACACAGGAAGGCAGCAACCTGAAGGAACACCGAAAGCAAAGTCAGAATATCTTCATTGTTTTAAGTGCTGACTTTCAGCCGCCAGGGATTAGAAACTGACACAGAAACTACTGCGTCGTGTTGTTTTCTTAATTCTCATCAACTGTTTGAACACAAAACCATCGAAATGTGATCGTGTTAAATGATTTTACTCAGCAAATGGAGATTGAGATTCTTTTTTTTAAATTTTATTTTGTTAGTTTGATGTTTTATCATCTCTGCAGCAGAAACAAACGAGCTGCAAGGTTGTTGTTTTTTTTCTTTCAGGCTCTGTCGTTGTTGCACCGTGTTCCCGGAGGGCTGATTGGACCGATCACCATTTTGATTATTAAGGAGGAGACAACGTTGTGTTTTATTCATGTCGAATGACGAGTTTGGCTAGAAACACAATGAACTGGGTGCTTATTGGGGAAGAAAATGCTCTTTTAACATGAAGAAACCTCCAACAGAAGGAAAAACTCTCTTTTAACATGAAGAAACCTCCAACAGAAGGAAAAACTCTCTTTTAACAGAAGAAACCTCAAACAGAAGGAAAAACTCTCTTTTAACATGAAGAAACCTCCAACAGAAGGAAAAACTCTCTTTTAACATGAAGAAACCTCCAACAGAAGGAAAAACTCTCTTTTAACAGAAGAAACCTCAAACAGAAGGAAAAACTCTCTTTTAACATGAAGAAACCTCCAACAGAAGGAAAAACTCTCTTTTAACAGAAGAAACCTCCAACAGAAGGAAAAACTCTCTTTTAACAGAAGAAACCTCCAACAGAAGGAAAAACTCTCTTTTAATAAGAAGAAACCTCCAACAGAAGGAAAAACTCTCTTTTAACAAGAAGAAACCTCCAACAGAAGGAAAAACTCTCTTTTAACAGAAGAAACCTCAAACAGAAGGAAAAACTCTCTTTTAACATGAAGAAACCTCCAACAGAAGGAAAAACTCTCTTTTAATAAGAAGAAACCTCCAACAGAAGGAAAAACTCTCTTTTAACAGAAGAAACCTCCAACAGAAGGAAAAACTCTCTTTTAACGTGAAGAAACCTCCAACAGAAGGAAAAACTCTCTTTTAACATGAAGAAACCTCCAACAGAAGGAAAAACTCTCTTTTAACAGAAGAAACCTCCAACAGAAGGAAAAACTCTCTTTTAACGTGAAGAAACCTCCAACAGAAGGAAAAACTCTCTTTAACAGAAGAAACCTCCAACAGAAGGAAAAACTCTCTTTTAACGTGAAGAAACCTCCAACAGAAGGAAAAACTGAAGGAGTCACAGAAACTGAACTTCCGGTCTGATGAATCTTTTCCAGACGACTTTTTACCGACAGTGATGCATCAATCCTGAAAACCTTCAGCTCAACTCCGGCTGGAGTTCAGAGACATGCCTCCTTTCCAAACTCAAGGATTTAAGGGCAACCCAACTCCACACACACACACACACACACACACACACACACACACACACACACACACACACACACACACACACACACACACACACACACACACACACACACACACACACACATTCTTCTTTTGTAATAAAGCATCAGTTAATAAGAGATAGATTTTTGTTGGCTGAGCCGGTTGGAGACAGAGGAAGACTCTCTGGCTGCCAAATCAGTGTTTTCACAGCCTGAATCACAGCTTACCACTGATACTGGCCCAGGGATGAGCACACACACACACACACACACACACACACACACACACACACACACACACACACACACACACACACACACACACACACACACATATATACACATGTTGTACTGCACGAGTAGAAACACACAACTCATACTGTATACTGTTTAAGATATAAAAAAACGCACACTTCTATATTTGTGAGGACCCTCATCGATTCCCCAGAGGTGAAAACTAAAATGTAAACCTGGTTCTCACCTGAACCCTGAACCAGATCTGAACCTGGTTCTCACCTGAACCCTGAACCAGATCTAAACCTGGTTCTCACCTGAACCAGATCTGAACCTGGTTCTCACCTGAACCCTGAACCAGATCTAAACCTGGTTCTCACCTGAACCCTGAACCAGATCTAAACCTGGTTCTCACCTGAACCCTGAACCAGATCTAAACCTGGTTCTCACCTGAATCCTGAACCAGATCTAAACCTGGTTCTCACCTGAACCCTGAACCAGATCTAAACCTGGTTCTCACCTGAACCCTGAACCAGATCTGAACCTGGTTCTCACCTGAATCCTGAACCAGATCTAAACCTGGTTCTTGCCTGAACCAGATCTAAACCTGGTTCTCACCTGAACCCTGAACCAGATCTAAACCTGGTTCTAACCTGAATCCTGAACCAGATCTAAACCTGGTTCTCACCTGAATCCTGAACCAGATCTAAACCTGGTTCTTGCATGAACCAGATCTAAACCTGGTTCTTGCCTGAACCAGATCTGAACCTGGTTCTCACCTGAACCCTGAACCAGATCTAAACCTGGTTCTCACCTGAACCCTGAACCAGATCTAAACCTGGTTCTAACCTGAACCCTGAACCAGATCTAAACCTGGTTCTTGCATGAACCAGATCTAAACCTGGTTCTTTCCTGAACCAGATCTGAACCTGGTTCTCACCTGAACCCTGAACCAGATCTAAACCTGGTTCTCACCTGAACCCTGAACCAGATCTAAACCTGGTTCTAACCTGAACTGCTTAAAACCCACAAAAACATGCACACACACACACGTTGGTCTTTCCACAGTCGTGAAGTCGACCTTTGACCCCGACCCTTCGAGGAGCGTCCCGGTCGTCCTCACAAAGACTGTTTCTGACTGACACACACACACACACACACACACACACACACACACACACACACACACACACACACACACACACACACACACACACACACACACACACTCTGTCACACACACACACACACACACACTCTCACACACACACACACACACACACACACACACACACACACACACACACACACACACACACACACACACACACACACACACACACACACACACACACACACACACACACACACACACACACACACACACACTAAACTGTTCACATTGAGTGGAGAAGAACAACAGTCGCCATCATAAACCCCCCCGCCCCTCCTTCTCCCCCCTCTCTCTCTTTCTTATCCCGTCTGTCTCCGTCTACCTCTCTCGCCCCCCACCTCCCCCTCAATCACTCCTCCGGTGCAGTTTGGGCTGTTTCCATGGCAACTCGCCGAGTCCCATGGTCGCTGGAGGGAGAGAGCGCTACCCCGCTCGTCCTGCCCAAAAAAAAAAAAGGGAAAGAAATCTGCTAAACACTCCTTCAAACTGTGGACTCCAGTCTCTGCATGTATGTGTGTGTGTGTGTGTGTGTGTGTGTGTGTGTGTGTGTGTGTGTGTGTGTGTGTGTGTGTGTGTGTGTGTGTGTGTGTGTGTGTGTGTGTGTGTGTGTGTGTGTTTTATTTTTCCCAAATGATTGGAGTGGCCACCAAAAAAACCACCAATTTCAGTCTGTGTCTGCTCGAGTCTTTGTCTTTGTCAGAAACAGATTCCTGTGAGCTGCTGCTCGGATCGCTGATTATAGATTATAGATTCACTCAGATTATTATTATTATTATTACTATAATGGACACACGCGGCCGTCAGTCGAGTCTCTCCGATGAAGCTGATCGTGAGACGGGCTGCTCTGAACTGCTTCTGATATTAACGTGTTTTCGTGTGAATTGTTTGTTCTCACACAAAACACCAAGAAGAATAGTCTGGAAAATTATTAAAAAAAAGTCAAACGTGAAAATTGTAAATTTTTGGCAAATAAAGGAGGAATGAAGTATGAAAACGTGGGCTGATGGCAGCGCCGTTAAAGAGAAAAACTCTCATTATCTGCCTCGGTTAATATCAAACTGATGATCCGGGGCCGCCGGGATTGATTTTAAGATATTATAATCAATATTAAAAATTTTAATATCTGTCTGTAAATAAACTGCTGGCAGGTTTGTGTTTTTCTTTCCAGACACGCAGGAGAAGAAAGATGGAAAGAAAGATGGTCTGTCAGCTTCTTCATTTTTATTCATTCGTTCATTCAACAGGCAGCCGGAGAGTAAACGGAGGAGGAGGAGGGGTGATGAAGAAAGAAGGGGGAAGGAGATGAGAGATGAGATTGGATGGAAAGAGAGAAAAGCAGGAGAGGATGAAGAGGATGAAAGAAGGAGGATGAAGAGGAGAGACAAATGGAAAAAGGTGGTGAAGGAGGAAGCGGGAAAAATAAAGGACGAGCCGGAGGAAGAGGAGGAGAAAAAAAGACAGAATAATGGAAAAACAGGGTGGAGAGACAGAAAAGAAAGGAGGGAATAAAAGAGAAAGAAAGAGGGTGGGGAAGATGAGACCTGGGAAGAGGAAGAGGAGGAAGAGAAGGAAAAAAAGAGAGGATAATGAAAAAACAGGGAGGAAGAGGAGGACAGAAAGGAAAGGAGGAGAAAATAAAATGTAGAAATAAAGAGATAAGGGGGATGAAGATAAGGAAGATGAGAAAAGATTAGAGGAAGGATGGAGGAAGAGAAACATCAGGAAAATGGAAACAGAGGGAGGGAGAGGAGACCGAGGAAGAATGAGAAGGAAGAGGAAGAAAAAAATAAATGAAATGGGAGGAAGAGGAGGGAAAAAAAGAGTAAGAAAGAGGGTGAGGAAGATGAGGATGAGGAGAAAGATTAGAGGAAGGATGGAAGGAGAAGGGGATGTCCCTCCTCTTCATCCTCTAACTTTATCCTCCTCTTCATCACTTTCCTCCGACTGTACCTTTGTCTCCTCATCTTCACCCATTTAATTCCCTCCTCTTCCTCCCTCCCTCCTTCCTCTTCCTCCCGCGTCGTATATTTGTTTGGACATCAATAATTTCTGGCCTTTTCATCGCTGAAGCCCGACATGCTGCTTTTTATTATTTCTTTTCATTTTTCAATTCTGTCCCTCTCATTTTATTTTATTTTATTTGTATTTATTGTTTTTGTGTGGCAGAGCGAGCGGTCGCCTCCACAGGTAGATAGATGTCAGGTTTCTTTTTTTTCTATAAATTCTCCCAAAAAAAATCAGACAAACAATTAAAAAAAAAAATAAAAGTGCTCAGAGTAAAAAAATAAATAAAAATAATAAATCAATCAATAAGTTTAATGAAAGAAAACGTTGACAAGTTGAAACAAAAAACCCAGAAAAGTGAAGTGTATGAGCAAGGCCATGCGTGTGTGTGTGTGTGTGTGTGTGTGTGTGTGTGTGTGTGTGTGTGTGTGTGTGTGTGTGTGTGTGTGTGTGTGTGTGTGTGTGTGTGTGGAGTTAATACAAATTTAAACGACACATTTTTGTCATCTTAGTAGAAAAGTGAAGCAGATGCAGTGTAATACCACTGAGGGCCACTAGGGGCTGGCTGCTAAAAAAATACTTTGACTCCCGTTCAAAAAGTGGAGCTGGGGGAGGAGCCAGAGGTGGATCTGACCGATTTGATTGGAAACCTGACGATACTACATCCCGCCCACCGATAGTTGTAACCTGACTGCACCACAGGCCTGTCAATCAAACAGACACGCCCCCAAAAACAGGTCTTCTTGAATCTTCTTTTCTAATGAATGAGGGATTATTTTCAGATGGACCTCCAGAAAACTAAGAAGAAGGAGTGACTTTAGCTAACAACACCGAGATAACTGATGGACACATTTTATTCACTTTGGATTTGATGAGAGAAGTTGAATGGGAGTCTATGGAGCCGGAGGCTTTTTGGAGTCGACCTCTAGTGGCACTCGCTGGTATTGCAGCTGAAGACACTTCTGCATCAGAACCATTTTACAGACCTGGAAGTCCATTTATGTCGCATGGTGCAGACACCCTCACCGACCAGTAGGAGTCACTATTGAACAACAACAACTGCCAATCATCACCGCCGGTGTTTGATAGCGAGTAAAAACCAAAAGGTCTAAAAGATGCGTTTCATAAACCCACACAGAAGATCAAAACATAGAAGAAATAGCTTTCTGGAAAAAAAAAAAAGAAAAAAAAGGAAGGACTGCCTGCGGGGTTACACTCAAAAAAAAAAAAAAAAAAAAAACATAACACAACACAACGGAGGTGTTTCAGGTGACGGAGGTTCTCTTCAGAGTGGATTGGCCGTAAGGTTGCATATGATAATGTTGTCTATCATTAACTTGAAGCTTCTGTGTGTGTGTGTGTGTGTGTGTGTGTGTGTGTGTGTGTGTGTGTGTGTGTGTGTGTGTGTGTGTGTGTGTGTGTGTGTGCATTTTTGTGTCCCTTCCCAAATGTGATGGTAAAGAGAACAAGTGACACACACACACACACACACACACACACACACACACACACACACACACACACACACACACACACACACACACACACACACACACACACATGGAATCGGCAGCCAAGCAGAGAAAATAGTTTGGCTGCACATCCTGTACTGCTTGTTTAAAGCTCCACACTGAGAAACACCAAACTCTCTCTCTCTTTCGGTTTCTTTGTCTCGCTGTCTCTTTTTCACTCTATTTTGTTCTCTTTGTCCCTCTTTCTTTCACACACTTTACTTTCTCTCTCTCTCACACACACACACACACACACACACACACACACACACACACACACACACACACACACACACACACACACACACACACACACACACACACACACACACACACAGACAGACAAAGCCTTCATTCAGGGGAGGTTTTGGTCAAGCGGCTCGGCCTGCTGGTGAAACCGAGGAGCCCGTCCAGATCTGGCTGACTTGTTTTTCAGCTGTTTTTTGTGTTTTACAGGACGACTTAAACAATGAGTTTTCGAAGTTGTTTTTTTGTTTACCTGTGAATGTTTAGGTGCTCACCTTTGGTTGACTCGTTTATTAAAAAAAACCTGGTTGGACTGGTTTTCGTGTATTTTATTTTATTTCTTTTAGACGTCACTGATGTCTTTTGGTTTCTGATTCAGGTCATATTTTGAGATTTCAACGGCGGTTTTATTTCCATGATTGTATTTTTGTTATTGTGTTCCTGACTGATTTTCAGGTTCAACCGTCGTCGACGTCACCCGTCGTTAGCTGTCGTTTTGAAGCCTGGCATTTTGGCTATTGCCATCTTGTTTTAGTTTTCTTGTGGAACCAGAAGTGACCAAAAACCTGACTGCACCACAGGCCTGTCAATCATACCAGACAAGCTCCCAAAAATGTGCTTTGTTTGATTGTTTGATGCCTATCATTTATGTTTTGTCTGACGCTATTTTGTTTTTGTTTTGTAAACCAGAGCTGCCTGTATTTGGACGTGCTGGGGAGGAGCAAGGTTCTGACTTAGAACCTCAAGACGCTATGCCCCGCCCACCTTTAATGGCAGCCTCACTTTGTATTTTAGGTTGATGCTTTTTGAATGGGACTCTTGGAGACAGAGGTTTTTGTTTTGGAGCCCCTAGTGTCACTCAGTGGTATTACACTTTAAGGCAGCTCTACATTGGCGTCACTTTTCAGACAAAGTCTGTGTCTTTAACCAACTGCTTTGCCGCCTTAAAAATCCACTTTTAAAATATTTTTTTGAAAAACACGCCTGCCTAATTTCTTGGGTAAAAAAAACCCCCCAGATTTAATCAAAGGCAATTTTAGAAAATCTGATAAACCATTATTCAGAATGACGATATTTAGGAAAAAGTTGGTTGGTTATCTGGTTTTCTTTTTTGCTTCATTAACCACTGCTTCGGTGGTTTCAGGTTTCACTGATCACTGTTTTGATACAGCTCAGTTTGTTCTCATTTAGTGAGTGTTTCATAGTTTTAAAATTACTTGTTGGTTTTTAGACACACGGATTGATTTTTTTTCTGGAGACGGGTTGACTGATTTTCACTGATTCTTTCTACTGATTTTATATTAGATTTATTTTTTGGTTTAAGTGCCTCGTCATTGAGTTTACTGGCTGAATTTGAAACCAGTTTCAACACCAACAGCTGATATCTTGGGCTAAGCTCGATTGGCCGATTGATCTTCCCATTTCTGTTCGTCTCATCTTTAAGTGGCTTTAATTTGAGTTTGTCTTTATGATTTTTAGATTTACTGGCTGATTTATAAGTCTGACCACCAACTTTCACACTATGGATCACTGATTTCTTGGGTAAAATTGGTTGCCTGTCTAGTTTTCCATTTATTTCCATTCCTTTTATGGTTATTTAGATTTAAAGGGTGTTTTTTACTAACAGATTTTTAGGGTAATTTGGTTCCTTCTCGACCAGTGTTTTGGTGACCAGTTTCAGTTTGACTGACTGGTTTTCCAGTCAGTTGACTGTTTCGCAGTTTAAAATTGGTCTCATACTAAAAACATTTGTGGATATGAATGTGTAAATCTGTATTTTGACAATTCATTTAATGAATGGTTCAAAGTTTAATCGTATTTTCCGTTGAACTGGCAGTTTATTGAATTTACTGACTATTCCTTTTGACAATTCTTTGAAACAAATTGATGTTTTGTTTTTTTCCTGACTTGTTTTCATGGTTTCTGTCTTGAGTTTGTCTGTCTGACTGATTTTTAAATGTAACTGACTTTTCTTTTTTTTTTCTTTTACAGTGATTTTGGTGAATTTTGATCGACCGGCTGACGTTAGCCTTTTTTTCCAGGTCTGTCCGACTGTTTTTCCATTCCGATAGATGATCTGTAGGGTTCGGGTGTCTCGGAGACCCGTTCCTTGACTGTTTTCTCAGTTTTGCCGGCTTCGTTTTGCTGCCTGTTTGTGTCGCTGCGATGAAAGTTGAGAGAACAATACACAGCGTTTACTGCCAGATTGTGATGCAATCTGTGGGTAAGTGCGTGCTCGTGTGTACATGAAGCTTTCTCACGGTGATGCAATAATTAATTAAATGTGTGTGAGTGTCTATAGATTGTGTATACATCCTGTGTGTGTGTATGTGTGTGTGTGTGTGTGTGTGTGTGTGTGTGTGTGTGTGTGTGTGTGTGTGTGTGTGTGTGTGTGTGTGTGTGTGTGTGTGTGTGTGTGTGTGTGAATAAACAGATATCCTGGCACGGGGGATGTGTGTGTGTGTGTGTGTGTGTGTGTGTGTGTGTGTGTGTGTGTGTGTGTGTGTGTGTGTGTGTGTGTGTGTGTGTGTGTGTGTGTGTGTGTGTGTGTGTGTGTGGGAGAGAGGGAGTACTGTACTACTGCGAATGTGTGTACTGTTGGTGCGTGAGCGAGTGTGTAAACAAGTGTGAAAGAGAAAGACAGTGCGTGTGTGACTGAGTCCTATTACACATGCGAGAAGGAAAGATTTGTAGCAGGAGGCTTGTAGGAGCAGCAGGGGAGGTGAATGCATGTATATGTGTGTGTGTGTGTGTGTGTGTGTGTGTGTGTGTGTGTGTGTGTGTGTGTGTGTGTGTGTGTGTGTGTGTGTGTGTGTGTGTGTGTGTGTGTGTGTGTGTGTGTGTGTGCGTTGACCAGCTGGTGTTCCACATGTGGACACGTCCTACAGAGCCAGGGACTCCAGCAGAGAGACCAACTCCTACAGTGGATCTCTGCCTGGAGTGTGTGTGTGTGTGTGTGTGTGTGTGTGTGTGTGTGTGTGTGTGTGTGTGTGTGTGTGTGTGTGTGTGTGTGTGTGTGTGTGTGTGTGTGTAATGAGTGTGTGTGTCTGTATGTGTACGTTAGTAATGTGTGTGTGTGTGTGTGTGTGTGTGTGTGTGTGTGTGTGTGTGTGTGTGTGTGTGTGTGTGTGAGTTTATAAAGGGCCTGTCAGTTGGTGGGTGTGTTATGAACGTGTTAAGAATGTATGAGTCAGTTTATTTGTATGTGTTTATTCATCCACTCAGCATCAATACAGTGAATCAGAGTACAGTACGCAGCAACCGCAGCGTAACAATCCACCGACTCAGAGACGGAGACCATGAGAGGTGAATTGTGGGGATTCAAACTGTCAATAATCCACAACACTCCTATCATCATTATCTGTCAATACACTGCAGCACAATGTGATTCATTAGCAATACAGTGACTAGAAACCTGCTTCACTATCAATACAGTGACTAGAAACCTGCTTCACTATCAATACAGTGACTAGAAACCTGCTACACTATCAATACAGTGAGCCATAGTTATTATGATCAATACAGTGAGTCAGTCGTAAGTATGATCATTACTACTGAGTCCGATTGGGGGATCAAACGCTTGGCGTGTTCTGTATGACACATGTTGTGAGCAGCGTGTAGAACACACGTGTGCTCTGACCGCAGTAACAGAACTTCACACGTGGAGCTGCACTATTTGTCGTGAAGTATCTGTTACCACAGAGTTATAGTTATGATCAATACAGTGCAGTGCCGACCAATACACTGCTCAATAACGGGATCAAACGCTGCATGTTCTGTATGACACATGTTGTAAGCAGCGTGTAGAACACACGTGCGGATGTGTGTGTGTGTGTGTGTGTGTGTGTGTGTGTGTGTGTGTGTGTGTGTGTGTGTGTGTGTGTGTGTGTGTGTGTGTGTGTGTGTGTGTGTGTGTGTGTGTGTGTGTGTGTGTGTGTGTGTGTGTGTGTGTGTGTGTGTGTCCAGAGGCAGTGCAGTGGAGGGGAGCTAATCCAGTAAAGTAACAGAGAACTGACAGAGTCAGGGGTCATTATCATTCACACACCGCTGAGCACACACACACACACACACACACACACACACACACACACACACACACACACACACACACACACACACACACACACACACACACACACACACACACACACACACACACACACACACACACACACTGCAAAAATGCTAAATCTGCACCACATCCTACACACACTGGATTGTGTTACACTGACACACTGCTTTCGTCTTGATATTCATATCGCTGTATCTTCTTATTTCTGCAGCTTCTTTCTCGTTTACACACACACACACACACACACACACACACACACACACACACACACACACACACACACACACACACACACACACACACACACACACACACACACACACACACACGAAGAAGGAAAAACACTCGGCCGCCAATTCTATTCTTCTTCTTCTCTCTGCACGGCCTCTCAACCAAAAGCTCAACCCACCCACCCACAAACACACACACACACACACACACACACACACACACACACACACACACACACACACACACACACACACACACACACACACCAGATGGGTCTGAATCTCCTGTTGCCATAAACAAACACAAACCATTGGAAGAAGCAGACAGAGAGACCGCTGTGTGTCGGCGTAACTTCTTGTCGTCTGACATCCTGTTAATTCCTGCGACGGCGTCAAACAAAACTCCTCCGTGTTTTCGTGCGCACACACACGCACGCACACACACACACACACACACACACACACACACACACACACACACACACACACACACACACACACACACACACAGACTAATGCAGCACAGATGTAGGACCGATCGAAGTGTGTTTATATATCTGCTCTAAATATCAGTTAGTTTCCTCCTTCCCCGTTTTCTTCAGTTTGGATGTTTCGCTGTCAGCTCGGCCCGGTCTCCACGACAACGGGCTGTGTTTTGTGGGTACCCCCCCGTCCTCCCTCCCCCCTCCGAACCCCTCACCAAGTTAGCATCTGTTCCACGAGCGTTTGTACCTCAATGGGTGTTTTTTTTTTTAAGCCTCTTTTGACCGGTCGCTCCGGAGCATCAAACACTCTCCTGGATTTACAGAAATCTAACCTTAAATATGAGTATTTTTTATTATTTAAAAAAAAAATTGTTTTCGTTTGAGCTTCATTAACAAACAAAACCTGCTGAGAAACATTTTGGGAAAAACGGCTCCTATTTAATTGTCCGTGGCTGAATTAGTGTCGTTGCGGGATTTATTTTTTTGCTCACATCTGACTGCCAACCGCGTGGAGGTTTTTATTTTTTTAATTTTTTGCTGCCACCTCGCCACTGCTTCGACACTCCAGTTGTTCTTTTCACCATCTTTCAGCCATCCCAAAAGAAAATTGTGAATTTCTCTGACATGGATTTTAAGTAGTACGATGATGGTAACGGCAGGAGGAGGTTGCCGTGGAAATTCACAAAATAACTGGGTTTTTTTGCAGGTTTTCAAAGAGACCCTGACATTTTTTTCTTAATTATGTCATGTCATCGCAGCCTCTTCTTTCTTTATGGTTTGAGTACACTGGAAAGGAGAATCAGCAACTGTTCATCCCAATTAATTACGAGTTTGTGCAGGATTTCTTTGCGCATTACCAGCTATTTCCTTTTGGCAGAATATCAGAAAATTTTGTAAAAGTTTGCGCAACATTTGGATTGAAAACAAACAAATCAACCTTAAATATTTAGGGATGATTAATTAAAACTCATAACTCGATTAGTATTATCGCCGGTTACTCAAACAAATCATGAAACACCTCGATTCCCACACTGCTCACACCAAACGTGTAAGTATTGAAAACTGCAGTTCCTCAAATGCCCACTAGAGGCTGGATCCGAAAGAGAGTCAATCCCCACGTTAAAACACAACGAAAACAAGTTGATGTCAGACTACAGCACAAGACATCAAACCAGGAAGTAACTCGTCATCCACCAATCAGAAACATAAAGCCAAAAGCTGCAGTTCTTCAAATGTCCACTAGAGGCTGGCGGCAAAAATTGCACAACTTAACAGCAGAAATTAACAAAAACAGTTTTGGTCTTTGCAGCTAATTTCCCAGTTCACGACGAGTGTACGATTATTTTTTTTATAGAAGTCATCGTTTCTATGGTGTTAAGTCTTAAAGTTATGTATAATTAAGTCACGCGCTTCGAAACTGTTCTTCAGGAAGGTCCGTGAGTATCGTCATGGAAACTACGTCCATTTTTTTTTTTGGTTTAAAACCCAAATATTTGAAGTGAGTAACGATGGAGAGTTAATTTAATTTCCTGCACGATGGGAACAACACAACGTACGGGACCGTCCAGTTCACTGTGGCTCCGCCTACTAGTTAAATTGAACCCCTTTGACCCAGGAGGGGAACTCACCCCCCCAAGGGAAGAATTACTTGGAAAGAATCAAGATGTTATGGAGAAAACAAGCTCTGGCCTCTCAGAGAAGATTAACAAGTGTAATGCTGCACAGATGTAGAGGCTCGCTACGACTCCCACTCTCTCTTCCTGCTCTGCCGCCGCCGCGCCGCAAAAAAATACTGCTCGGAGAAATGTACCAGCACGAAAAAGTGCCGCATACAAAACACCGACCGACCAATCAGAACTCGTCTCAGCTCGACTTTTGCTGGTGATTTACCGCGTTTCCCACAATCCCTTTTCATCAAACGCAGAGACGAGGCCGGAGTCGCTTGAATCATCGAAGACCACCCAACAATCATCATGTGTCTCGGTAAAAGAATTGAGTTCTACATTACCCATGAGCCTCAGTGACTGCTGAAATGGAGGCAGAGCCAATCAGAGCGGTCAAAGAAAAGTTCCAGGAAATTCAAAATGCACCGTGTTGTGTTCATGTGTTGGTTCCAATCACAAACTTTTTCTAAAAGAGTTCGTAGCTTCAGGTCTGTAAAATGGTTCTGATCCAGAAGTGTCTTCAGCTGCAATACCAGCGAGTGCCACTAGAGGTCGGCTCCAAAAAGCCTCCGGCTCCATAGACTCCCATTCAACTTCTCTCATCAAATCCAAAGTGAATAAAATGTGTCCATCAGTTCTCTCGGTGTTGTTAGCTAAAGTCACTCCTTCTTATTAGTTTTCTGGAGGTCCATCTGAAAATAATCCCTCATTCATTAGAAAAGAAGATTCAAGAAGACCTGTTTTTGGGGGCGTGTCTGTTTGATTGACAGGCCTGCAGTGCAGTTAGGTGACAGCTATCGGTGGGCGGGACGTAGTATCGTCAGGTTTCCAATCAGATCGGTCAGATCCACTGCTGGCTCCTCCCCCAGCTCGTCCAAATATGGTCACTTCCTGCTCCGAACTAGCAAAGATGGTGACGAACAGAATCTGAACTGGAGGCTCGTTCACAAACCAACGTGTGACGTCACCGCTCAGTTTCTACGCAACTTTTGACAGTAAATATCGCGGCATCCGTTCAAAACTTTTACCGAAATTCAATCAAAAACAAGAAGCCCAAAAATTTGACGTAAATTTGTGTTTGAATTAAACGATCGTACAAATGTATTCAACCTTCAGAGGCAGCTTTAAGATGCTTTAGATTCTTTCCTACTTTGCGCCACAGACACGTTTTGTTTGTTACCAAAAAAACATACTTGAGGTTCGATGCCCGTCTACACATCCGATACGTTTTCGCCAATCCTCCAAAAGCGAGAACAAACACACGTCAACTCTGCTTTAAAAAAAAACTAATATAAAATTCAAAACAAGCTGTGTAACCGAGCTCCGGCTCGCATCTCTCCTCCAGGCGTGCCCACACAACACACTCGGTCCAGGTCTGGTTTCCTTTTTCTGCTGTTGTCTGACCCTTGAGGAGGATTTTTTTTTTTGTGGAAAATTTCATGCAGCACTAATTCAAAATAGAGCTCACAACAGAAAAAAAGAAAAGAAAAGAGGGGGGGGGGGTGAATGAGGCTAATACTGTGCAGATGGAGGCTCCAGGTCCAGGTCCCGCTTTCTCTGCGATTCTGATGCTGTTTCATGCCTTGACAGGAAAAAAAAAACAGGCAAATCGGGAGGGGAGTCGAATGCAGCGTCAAACCAAACCAGTTCCAGTCTTTTTTAACGTGATTGTACAACAGAAAAACAGCCGCACTAAAGCTGCTCTCATCAACAAACAGGCACCGAACTGTTTATTCATAAACTCATGGGCCGTTTCTGTCTTCCTTCTCTTCGTCTTCGGGGAATTGTTTGAGGAAAAAAATTAATTCCGGCATTCGCAAATGAATTGTAGGAGAAATTCTTTTTTTTTTTTTTTTTTTTTTCTTAAAATAAGAGGATATCTGTGTAATCTCCATCCAAGCTTGACCCCTCAAGGATTCTACGAAAAAAAACGACAAATTGAACCGATCTAACAAAGATCCCTCTTCAGAAACACAGAGGAGGAACTCTGCGTTTACCAAGTGTCAAGAGATTTTTTTTTATTTTTTTTAATGATTTTGTTTTCTTAGAAAATCAAACAGTAAAAAAACCCAGCAGATCCTGTTTTGTTTTTTAATTTCTTGGCTGCATTAAAATCAGAGTGGTGTTGTGGCGGTAACTTTTTGACTTTTGCTTGTCATGCAGTAGAAGTACACGCTGCAGAATAACAGAATTGTGATTGGCCTCTGTGCATGTATTCTTCTTAGGCTCCTCCCCCTTTATCTCCCAGCAATAGATTATATTCATGTTCGAGTAAACATGCAGTTTTGAAACAATTCAGATGAATAAAATAGACACAAAGCCACCGCCGCGGAGAGGGACCATACAGCTTGTTACCAGCGCTCAGTTCAAAAGCATCTGTGATGGTGTGAGGCTGTATTAGTGCACATGGCATGGGTAGCTTGAACATCTGGAAGGAAGCATTAATGTTGAATGATATATTCAGGTTTTGGAGCAACATATGCTGCCATCCAGACAACGTCTCTTTCAGGGAAAGTCTTGTTTATTTCAGCAGAACAACGTCCAACCACATTCTGCACGTATTCCAACAGCATGGTTCTCTAGTAGAAGAGTCCGCTGATAAACTGGCCTCCTGCAGTCCAGACCTGTCAATCATTGAAAACATCTGAAGCATCAGGACATGAAAAAAAACCTGAACTGTTGAACAGCTGAAATCCTCTATCAGGCAAGAATGGGACCACATTTCACTTTGAAAACTCCAGAAACTGGTCTCCTCAGTTCCCAAACGTTTCCAGAGTGTTGTTAAAAGAAGAGTTGATGCAACACAGCGGTGAACATGATCCTGGAACAACTTTATAGAGACGTGTTGCTGACATCACATTCAGTTTTTCATAAAACAATAAGAATTCTTTGATATGTTGTCTATTTGCAATTCAATTTATACGATTAGCAAATCATTGCATTCTATGCAAGACAATATTTTTTCCTTCATACAAAGGCTCATAAAAAATCTGTAAATCTTATCAAATTAAATGATGGAAGATTACGATATCTCAGACTGTCCTGAAAAAAACTAAATATAACATGAATGGTTCACCCCAACAACGACTGCGATACGAGCTTTAAAATCCCCCTTAAAACAGCCGAGGGCTCAACGACTGAATCGTTCAACAACAATTACCATATCTTAAGTAAAAAAAAAAAAATTAAAAGGCTACTACATTACCCATGAGCGTCAGCAACCACTGAAATGGAGATTAAACCAACCGCTGGCCTCCGATTAAATGCGAATTCCCAGACCTCAGATGACCCTGTGATTTTTTTTTTTTTAATCTGTATCCTGTATTCATCTCATTGTCCCACTAATGAACGGATAAAATACACATTCCCTCGTTTAGTTTTTTTTTGGAACGACGACGGCAGGGAGCGTCGACAGTTCGGTCCCGACTGAGTTTTTATTTAAATTTGTCCTTTCAATTTGTCACTTGTGACACCGTAAATGGGCAGAATAAGGACACACACACACACACACACACAAAAAAGAACACCAGGAAAATGAAATATTTTGGGGAACAAAAAGCCCATCTGTGTTGAGCAAAGCAAGCAGTAAGCAGATTGTGCTCGTGGATTAATCAGAGTGGACATAAAGAGAAAAGAAAACATCCAATTACACGGTGGAGAAAAAAAAAAAAAAAAAAGGGTCTCTAACGAGACGTGTAAGCGTCTGTATAAATCTTTAATCCTTAAATCTCGACGTTTAAGGACCTGTGCGGCCGTAACTGCCTCGGAGAGCAGAGAAGGAAAAAAAAAAAAAAGCTTCGTCTCTGGTCTCTGCAGAGGAAACGCAGGTTGGGGGATTCCTCCATAATGTTTACCGAGTTTACCGACTTGGCTGACGGCTGTGTTTTCTTATCCTCTAACAGAGAGGGTGATTTGACTGATGCTCGTAACAGATTGCATCACAGCAGGAGACGAACTAAAACGGTTTTACGCACCGCAGCTCTCCCTAAACTGTCTAACGGTGGCAGCGCTCCACCTTGTAAATTTGGAATAGCAATTTTAGAAAATTTCTCAGCAGTCTATCTCCAATTGGCCTTCGCCGGGAGAAGCGGCATTTGATATCAGTCGAAGTATATTCAGCGGCGCTTTACCGACGGGAGACCACCTTTGGAGGAGGCACAAATATGATCTCAGCTTCTTTTTTTTTCAACGCCAGCTCTCGGGAAGATACGCGAGCACATTACGAAGCGTGTTTTTAAAAAAATATATATTGGTAACCCCACATTCCTCTTTTCAGCGGGCGCTGTTAACACCTCGACGTGATGTCATACGAGTCGTAAGAAACCGACTCCGCTAACACGAAGGGGTTCCTGTCAAATAACATCAAACATTCCTTCTTTTCTTTTTTCTTCAGAAACTTCTACTGTTTCGGTTTTGATTTTTGCATGACTTTGCGATCATTCGTTTCGAGCAGCTTTTAACCAACTGGTATGCGTCGAAACTCCGACGTCACTGCAACTATATTGAGATAAAAAAAAATGCTTCAATGTCACCGCAGGTAACTGCCAAGCGTCGACCAGCAGTGATGTCATCGTTGGTTTGTGAACGTTATGAAGCCTTCAGTTCAGATTCTGTCCGTCGCCATCTTTGCTAGTTCAAAGCAGTTTGGAGCAGTCCTTACAACAGAACTTTACAACATTAAACAGAGGAACACAACAATTCAACAATTCCCACGTAAGTAGGACAAAATAACAGGACAGAAGAAAAATCTCCAACAGAAGGAAAAACTCTCTTTTAACATGAAGAAACTTCCAACAGAAAGAAAAACTCTCTTTTAACAGAAGAAACCTGCAACAGAAGGAAAAACTCTCTTTTAACATGAAGAAACCTCCAACAGAAGGAAAAACTCTCTTTTAACATAAGAAACCTCCAACAGAAGGAAAAACTCTCTTTTAACAGAAGAAACCTCCAACAGAAGGAAAAACTCTCTTTTAACATGAAGAAACCTCCAACAGAAGGAAAAACTCTCTTTTAACAGAAGAAACCTCCAACAGAAGGAAAAACTCTCTTTTAACATGAAGAAACCTCCAACAGAAGGAACAACTCTCTTTTAACATGAAGAAACTTCCAACAGAAGGAAAAACTCTCTTTTAACAGAAGAAACCTCCAACAGAAGGAAAAACTCTCTTTTAACAGAAGAAACCTCCAACAGAAGGAAAAACTCTCTTTTAACATGAAAAAAACCTCCAATAGAAGGAAAAACTCTCTTTTAACATGAAGAAACCTGCAACAGAAGGAAAAACTCTCTTTTAACATGAAGAAACCTCCAACAGAAGGAAAAACTCTCTTTTAACATGAAGAAACTTCCAACAGAAAGAAAAACTCTCTTTTAACAGAAGAAACCTGCAACAGAAGGAAAAACTCTCTTTTAACATGAAGAAACCTCCAACAGAAGGAAAAACTCTCTTTTAACATAAGAAACCTCCAACAGAAGGAAAAACTCTCTTTTAACAGAAGAAACCTCCAACAGAAGGAAAAACTCTCTTTTAACATGAAGAAGCCTCCAACAGAAGGAAAAACTCTCTTTTAACAGAAGGAAACCTCCAACAGAAGGAAAACACTCTCTTTTAACATGAAGAAACTTCCAACAGAAGGAAAAACTCTCTTTTAACAAACCTGAAGAAACTTCTTTAACAGAAGAAACCTCCAACAGAAGGAAAAACTCTCTTTTCTCTTTAACATGAAGAAACCTGCAACAGAAGGAAACCTCCAACAGAAGAAACCTCCAACAGAAAAAACTCTCTTTTAACATAAGAAACCTCCAACAAGAAACCTCCAACAGAAGGAACAGAAGGAAAAACTTTTAACATAAGAAACCTCCAACAGAAGGAAAAACTCTCTTTTAACATGAAGAAGCCTCCAACAGAAGGAAAACCTCATGAAGAAACCCCCAACAGAAGGAAAAACTCTCTTTAACATGAAGAAACCTCCAACAGAAGGAAAAAACTCTCTTTTAACATGAAGAAACCTCCAACAGAAGGAAAAACTCTCTTTTAACATGAAGAAACCTCCAACAGAAGGAAAACTCAACATGAAGAAACCTGCAACAGAAGGAAAAACTCTCTTTTAACATGAAGAAACCTCCAACAGAAGGAAAAACTCTCTTTTAACATAAGAAACCTCCAACAGAAGGAAAAACTCTCTTTTAACATGAAGAAACCTCCAACAGAAGGAAAAACTCTCTTTTAACATGAAGAAACCTCCAACAGAAGGAAAAACTCTCTTTTAACAGAAGAAACCTCCAACAGAAGGAAAAACTCTCTTTTAACAGAAGAAACCTCCAACAGAAGGAAAAACTCTCTTTTAACATGAAGAAACCTCCAACAGAAGGAAAAACTCTCTTTTAACATGAAGAAACCTCCAACAGAAGGAAAAACTCTCTTTTAACATGAAGAAACCTCCAACAGAAGGAAAAACTCTCTTTTAACAGAAGAAACCTCCAACAGAAGGAAAAACTCTCTTTTAACAGAAGAAACCTCCAACAGAAGGAAAAACTCTCTTTTAACATGAAGAAACCTCCAACAGAAGGAAAAACTCTCTTTTAACATGAAGAAACCTCCAACAGAAGGAAAAACTCTCTTTTAACAGAAGAAACCTCCAACAGAAGGAAAAACTCTCTTTTAACATGAAGAAACCTCCAACAGAAGGAAAAACTCTCTTTTTACAGAAGAAATCTCCAACAGAAGGAAAAACGTCAAACTTTTTATAATAGAATTTCAGATAAGCTGGAGGTTTTAGTCGAATAATTAATAGAAAATTTTGCGGGGGTCAAAGCAGCAGCCGGTATTAAACCAGTCTGCTGCTGCGTTTTTTTTTTTTTGCATGTGTACGTCCTGCTCAGGAATCCCGTCTATAAAACGAAAAGGAGGTCAGGCATTAAGCTGCAGAAACAACCCCCCTCCCTTCTCCCCCTCCCTCCCTTCCACCTGTCCTCCCGTACCACAACAGCAGCTCGGTAACGCTGGAGATTATCCATCACCTCATAATTGAGGCCACGATGGAGTCAAGTGTTTTCCAGAGTAATGAGTGTAGACTGTTTTTAGTGTGGAAGGTAGTTCTGCCTCGCAGCTTTCCAACAAATCACCCACCCGATCGCTCCATACACCCACCCACCCACCACCCACCCATCCATCCATCCATCCGTCCACAACACATTTGTTCAATTTTGTTAAGTGCCACTCAGGAGGTATTCCTAAAAAAAAATATATATATATATATATATTTTTTTTTTAATTATTTATATTTATATATATATTTATATAAATATATATAAATATATATATATATATATTCTTAAAATATATTTTTTTGTTCCACTGGGACGTGTCAAGAAGGTGCAATTTTACAGGTTTTTAAAAGCTCGAGTCACAGTAGAAATGGAGATTTTAAAGGTAACTAATCCAATTACAGTTGAAGAAAATGCTCACCGATTTGTTTTGAAAAATGAAGACGAAAGTGGGAAACAAGCTAATTGCGGCAGAAGAGAAAGCTCCTGAGCGACCCGCGTTTAGCCTTTTACTAATGACCAACAGAGTACACGCTTTTTAGATGCGTTTTGTCAGGAAGATCACAGCAGCCGGCGGTGGAAATTCAGTTTTAAAATTAGTAGAAATTGGTGCATAATTTCAGGAAAATTAAGAGACAGAAGTTTGGCGGTGGAAGTTTTCAAGGATAAGTTAAAAAGCAACAACTGCTGTTTCTTGCATTGAGAAAAGATATCATGTTAAAGGGACGGTCCGCTGATTTCCTTTTTCCACACGAAGATCGGTTTGGAAACTGTCCAGTGTGGTCCCGGAAAAGTGATGACGTCACAGTGATGTCATCAAGGTTATCTAACGTCGGAGACTCCAGATTTCATAACGGAAAGCCAGCTTTGTAAAGTCGTTATTTTGGAGTTTGAAATTTGAGTCCCTGTTGTTTTGACTGTGGCCGGTTGTTTACGGAAGCGCGGTAATAAAAAAAATCCCTTCGGTACACTTTTTAGCTTATCGCTCGTGAATCCCTGTTTAGTTTTTCTGAAAAAGACCAAAGTATATATTTTTTTTATTTGGTTGTAATACAGATAGCACTGTGCTATTTTTAAAATAGTCTTTTGGGGGAATTTTTATGCATTTCTTGGACAAATCCGAGGTGACCAGACAAGCGTCGAGAGAAAAACGTGTAACTGTCACGCCTTGATATCACCTAGCGTAGCTATATCACGTTTTGCTGCAGTGGATGGGCGTGTCCATTTCACGCTTTGCCGTGATTCTGGTTTGCAGCAGCACATAAACAGGAAGAAAAGATTATTATCGTGAAGATCAATCTGCACACGAGCAAATGTTTCCTCTGCAGAGAAGACTTCTTTCTACCACTTTGAAAATCCATCATTTAATTGGCAATCTGCCGAGGTGCAAACTCACCTGACACTTTGATTACTTTATTTCATGTTACATCCAAAATACACCTCTAATGAATTAATTAGGAGACTGTAAAACCTCTCTGGATCATGAACCTTCCTTTGTGCTCAGACTGTCTGCTATTAAAGCATAAAAAAGTGAATTTGGACACAAACTAAATTCAGTTGTATCCGACCGTGACCTTATATCAGAAAGAAAAGGAAAAAACCCTCTTTATCTTGTTTGGTTTTGAAGTTTGTCTAATATTCCAAAAGCTGACTGACAGAAAATGAAACAGCAAGTCCACAGAAAATTAAATAATAAACATTTTTCAATTTCAAGCTTCTCAAACTTGCTTTTCTTTTCTCTGTCTGCTCAAAGACGTCAGCTTTTATGTGTGTTAAGACATTTCTTACTATTTTCTAACATTTTCTAAACAGAACAAAATATTCTAAAAATATTTTAAGAATCGTCCCACAAAAGTTTTGTATAATGTATTTAAAAGATGTTATCCTTCTCTAAAATAATAAGATTGTGGAACATAAAAAACAAGTAGAATTAGGGATGTTTTCGTAATTAACATATGAGTGATTGAGTTGTGGCCACAAATGTGTTTTGTGGGATCACGGTTACCTTTGGACACCAACATTTTATCAATACATCCAAGAGAAGAAGTAAACGCTTGTTCCAAATTTTTGTAAATTCCCTCGAGGCGTTCCTGAGATATCACATCCACGAGAAGAGAACTGACAGACGAACAGGACGGACGTGAGGTCATATTGACCTTGACCTCTGACCTTTAATCTACAGAATCGATTCACCTCATCCTTAAACCCAAATGAATGTTTGTACCACATTTGACAAAATTCCCTCGAGGCGTTCCTGAGATGTCGTACTCACAAGCACGGGTCAGCGTGAGGTCATACTGACCTTGAACTTTGACCCCCAAAAAAATCATATCAGTTCTTCTCTGAGCCCAAGTGAACATTTGTGCCAAGAGGTAACTATCTCACTATTTCACTTTTTACTCCACTGTGTTTTCTGTATTTCACAGCAGTATTTCACTATTTTCATAATAGATGTAAAAAAAAAAAAAAAAAAAAAAAAAGATGAGAGAAGCTGATAAATACGACGCACTCCGTGAATTGGTTAAAATTAGCTCCACCTCCACACCAATCCATCAGTAGTAGAAAACGGCACAGTAACACCGTGCAGCTCTCAGCAGCACATTTCTGCTGACATTTCCCCCCCAAAAAAGCACAACTTTTACACGTAGCGGCTATTTTTAATCTGAAAAACGTCCTCCTCCACCTATCGCCACCCGCTCGTCTGCCAGCGTCACGTCGTTATCTAATACTGCTCGCGGCATCCTTCGTGTTTACATGGAACGACGACGGGGAATTTGATCCCTGAGTTTGTCCTGAAGGAAAGACTAAATCCTCCTGCAGATATATACGACTCTACGCTGACAATTAGATGTTATTTACGACATATCTAAAAACCCTTTAAAGTCCAAATGAATGGCACCGACTTCAAATTTAAACACAAAAGAGTAAATTATTATTATTATAAAAGTGTCAAAACACCAACTTTAACAGACTCGTTCCATTTCTAGAAATTCAGGATCTCAGATGACAATTTTGCAAAAAAAAAAAAAAAAAAAAAAAAAAAAAAAGCAAGAGCAATAGAGTGGGGGAGGGTTTGGTACACAGACTTTTTGGATGACACATTTTTCTCAATTCACAACACCCACAAACCTCAAAACACTTCGCAGAAGCAAAGGGAGGAGACGAAAGAAAATACAGAAAATAAAAAAACCTAAAAGTTGAAAACTTAACACCCGAGACCTCGAGAGGGAACTCGCGCTGCAAAACAAGTGAATCATCGGCGTAAGAGTAAATAAAAAGAAATAAAAAGAAACTGCTACGACGGGCCATCGCTCAGGTGTGTTGGTGGGAAACAACACAACACAACACAACACAACAACACAACACAACACAACACAACACAACACAACACAACACAACACAACACAACACAACACAAGAACACAACACAAAGTGCAGAATGGATGTAGTGGAGTTGAGGCTGCGTTCAACAGCTCAACGAAAGAGAGGCGAGCAGCAATCTGTCCGGCCCACACACACCTCCTCCTTCTCCTCCTCCACCTCCTCCACCTCCTCCTCCTCCACAGGTGTGTGCATCTGTGTGTGGATTTCTGAGGGTGAGTCACACACACACACACACACACACACACACACACACACACACACACACACACACACACACACACACACACACACACACACACACACACACACACACACACACACACACACACACACACACACACACACACTTTCTCTCCCACGTAGTCGATACCTCCAGCAGTTTTGTGTTGGAAGATCCCGTCAGCAGCACCCCTCCTCCTCCCCCCTCCGCCCCCCGCTTCCTGCGCCGCATCTCTTTTTATTTTTTTAAAGCATTCGGAGGTAACAGATGGCGAGTTTATGAACGACAGTATGATCAGAGAGCGACGCGACGTTGAGGTGGTGCTGCCGTTCATCAGCGCAGACCTTTTTTTTTTCCCGTGATTAATAAACAGACGTTAAAAAAATAAAAACAAGAGATTTTTTTTTTTTTTGGGAGTGTTTGCTTTGAGGTAATTAAGACTTAATGATCTCATCATCTGTACGCACGGCGACGTGTCTCATCAGGTTTTGAAATAGCCGGAGGGTCATGAAAAACACTCATCCGGCATTAAAGTGGAAAGTGGAGGAAGAAGAGAGCGTATTCCTGTTTGCTTTTGTTTTTTTTTGTTTTAAATCGAATCCACCTTGGATGCAAATATTTTTAGCAGCGATGACCCGAGCGCCGCGCTGCAACCCGTCACCCTGGCAGTGTTGTAGCACGCCGCTCCCGACCCCTTGAGCTTCACACAAGCCCATTCAAACAAAGCAGAAGGGGGCCGTGAAAACAAAACCTTTGCCGAGCTCCCGGTGGGGGCTGGCAGTGGCCCGCGGGCTGGCGGCCGCCCAGGAAAACGCTGAAAAAAAAGGAAAAAGCTGACTGGACCGCAGCCAAAGCGCTGGTGAGTTTTGGCTGCGGTTGGTTCAGGTTTTTGGTTTTTTTCAGGCTGGTGACGGGGATCTGGTGCCGGAGCACAAGAAGTCTTTACATGCTGCTCAGAGATTCACACGTTTGAAATAAAACCCAGGTATTTTTCGACGGTGTTTAATATACAAGCAAAAGCAGCAACGCGTCGTTTAACGGAGGAAACGATCCCGACGATGAACGTCTACTTTAAACTCTGGTTTTAAATGAATAACTCGGAGATGAAGAGTTGCTGTGTGGTTGGTTGCACCGACAATGAAGTCAAAAAACACGCGGACACGTCCGTAAAAAGATCACGATGGAAGATTTTATGTTGGTTTTAAAAAGCTGTTCTGTTTTTATTCATGAGCCAGAAGTGACCATATTTAGACGAGCTGGGGGAGGAGCCAGCGGTGGATCTGACCGATCTGATTGGAAACCTGACGATACTACGTCCCGCCCACCGATAGCTGTAACCTGACTGTACCACAGGCCTGTCAATCAAACAGACACGCCCCCAAAAACAGGTCTTCTTGAATCTTCTTTTCTAATGAATGAGGGATTATTTTCAGATGGACCTCCAGAAAACTAAGAAGAAGGAGTGACTTTAGCTAACAGCCAAATTTGCTGGCCTCTAGTGGCACTAGATGCTTTTTAAATCACATTCATTCAACACAAACAAATTGTATATATATTATATTCCTTATTCCCATCATGAGACCACATTTCCCACAAACCCTGTCACTTCCTGTTGTTGCGGTTAGCTAGCAGCGGTTTGTTTTGACAGTGAGAGGAGAGAAGGGGGCGGAGCTTCGCTGGTTGGAAATGAACGCTTACTTTTGTTAATAAAGCCGGTTTTGTTTGGATAGGCAACTTTTACGTTGTAACACTTTCAGCAGAGTTTCTGTTCACGATGTTTTTTGCGAAAAAAACAAAAACAAAACAAAAACCCAGGAATTTAGCAAAATTGCAAGATCAAGCAAATATTGTGGAGGTTTCTTCAATTATTGAGATTGTAAAACAGCTTAATCCGAGATTTTTAAGCTTTTAAAGGGAGAATTTTACGCAAAAACAGACTTACAGTATCTAGTAAGACGGGTTTGATAACAAAAGGAAAGTTTAGGAGATGAATTCAACACCTTTTGTGTCAGATAAAGAAAATAGCAGAACTTTCTCACTTTGTAATGAGTCAGATGAAGCAGCGAGTAACGCCTCGGTTATTTCTTTTCCTTGGCACACTTCTCAGAGTTATCCTGCTTGATGCATTTTATACATCACAACAAAATACTCCGCAGAATCCCAACGAGACCTTTCGGGACGTTTCCAAATAAGCCCAGACTTCCCTTTCTGAAATTTTTTGGGGGGAAAATGAAATGTCATGTTTTAAAGTGCCGCTCTGACTTTTTTCTCCTTTCCACCTACTCATCTGAAAAAAACAACAACAACCTCGAGGTGTTGCTGTCCAGGACCGTCCATCGCTCACCCTCCTCTTCCTCACTTCACCCTTCGCGGCCGCCCCTCCGTCACCGTTCCCCGAACGCTCGACATGACTAATTAAAAGTCTGGAAAGGTTTTCACATAAACAGGACGAGAAACGCGAGGAGTTAATGACCGAGTGATGCAGGTTACAGTTGGAGATAGGTGGTGAAAGAAGAAACATTTTATAGGACGAACTCCCAGAGCGAGCTGACGAAGAGGAAGACCTCCACGGACTGGATGCAGGACAGGTAAGAAAATGCCTCTTAAGGCCTCGTATTCTGCCAAGTCGTGGGTTTTTTTCAATCCTCCTCCTCTGACTCCCGTGAAGGACAGAAGGACACCGACGGAGGACAGAAAGAGTCCCGAGACGTGAGGCCGGGTTTCATTTTACTTTGAAAGTTGTTTTTTTTCTTCTCTCTCTTCCTGGTGGACGACGACCCGACACCCGGGTGTGATTTCAGTCAGGACGGAGAAAAAATAAATAAACGCCTGCCGGAGTCCGAGGCCGGCGAAGACGATGCGATCTTCTCCGTTTCCCCGGTGACGCTTTAAAGGTCTTCTGAACAATCACTTCCTGTTGATTCTGATTTAAAACTTATTTTTTGAAAATCATGTAAACCCCGTATATCCTCCAGGCTAAAGAGGAGAGGGACCATCCAGCTTGTTATCAGCTCAGTTCTAAAGCCAGCATCTGTGATGGTACAGGATGCATTAGTGCACATGGCATGGGTAGCTTGAACATCTGGAAGGAAGCATTAATGCTGAATGAGATATTCAGGTTTTGGAGCAACATATGCTGCCATCCAGACAACGTTAAAAGAAGAATTGATGCAACGCAGCGGTGAACATGCAGCTGTGGCAACTTTGTCTGAGACGTGTTGCTGGCACCCTGCGGGGTGGTCCCTCTCCTCTTTAACCTGGAGGACGCAGCGTCCGTGACTTCCAAGAAATATGTGTGTAGGTGATTTGATTTTCATTTCGCACAGCGTTGCCCCGGCGATGTATGAACAACCATCCCCGGATGGTCGTCACGCTCGTCTTCTCTTCACGACGGTTTTGTTTCTCCGGACGACGTCGTAACAAACAGACTTCGGAGCCGAGCCGCTTTTTCTTCTTTCCGCATGTAAAACATCTTCTCCTCGTTTCGCCCTTCGGATGCGCCGTGACAACAGAAGTCAACATCTGTGCGCCGCAGACTGCTGAAGAGGAATCCTGCAGAATAATCTAATGAATTCAGGGATTATAATTTATGCATCTGACATGTTGTGTTTTCCCTCGTAGCTTCAAGGCGTCGTTCCTGGCTCTGTTTCCACAAACTGCAAAAATGTTTGTTTTACTCCCGACACACGACTGACCCCGACGAGCGGGCTAATTAATGCAGGACGCCGCCGTTAACTCCTCCCGCTTTGGGCTGCAAATATGTTAAAGGAGCGAAACGCGCCGCACTGAAGGGAAGTTTTTAATTTGACACGACTGCGAGAGCCGAGCTGGAGTTCAGCTCCGAATCAAACGATGTCGGGCTCAAACTTTTTTTTCCACCCCGATTTGACCGCAGGATGTCAGAGAAGATTATAAAAACAGAATTTGAAGTTTTCCGAGAGGCCGAGGTGACGTCTTCACGTGTTTCAGTTTTCACCGGACCGGCGGAGCAAAACGGAAAAATGTGAGAAGTGAAAACAGAGAAGCAGAAAAACTGGTGTTTTAACCGCCGACGTCCGTTATGAAGCCTCCAGTTCAGATTCTGTCCGTCACCATCTTTTGCTAGTTTGGAGCAGGAAGTGACCATATTTGGACGAGCTGGGGGAGGAGCCAGCGGTGGATCTGACCGATCTGATTGGAAACCTGACGATACTACGTCCCGCCCATCGATAGCTGTAACCTGACTGCACCACAGGCCCGTCAATCAAACCTAACCCTAACCTTTCTTTCAACTTGTCAATCAAATGTAATCACAGCTGCTGGATCATCTTTCAAACAGGCGTTAAACTCGGACACAAACAAACACTTTGACCTGTTTAGTATTCGTTTGAATTATTTAAAAAAAAAAAGCAACAGTCACCTGAAAAAAAAACAAATGTGGTTTCAATTAGATTTTTGTTTTGCTGTCCAGACTTTTAATAATCAATCTGGAGATGATGGAAACACGTCTGATCATCAGCTGAAGATATCACTTAACGATCCTCTCCGTGAAAAGCAGCTGCCCTCCCTCACCCCCCCGCCCCGCCCCGCCGCCACCGACCCGACCCCGGACCCGCCGCCACCGACGCAGAATGCCAAACTGCCATTTACTCCCTTTTCAACCAAAGTTCAGCGTCCTGCAGAAAATGTCACCAGCTCACGTTTCTCTCCTCGGGTGGCTGAAGACGAGGATTTGAAATGTTTCTCTTTTTTTTTTTACTCCTGATGCTTCTTTCTACCTCGAAACAGATTTTTCTATCTACGTATTTCAAAATAAAACAAATTGTTTTTGCCTTTTCAGATTTAATTAGTAAATCAAAGCTCTCGTCTCTACTTGATGTTTAAAAAATAATCCAAATAGACTGCTTTGCTTTGGTTTATTTTCATTTTTATACTGTATTGTTATCAATTTTTCAATAAAATGTTTTTTTTTTTTTTTACATAAAAGACCCTCCAGGATTTTGTAATTGCAATAATTAACGCAAATTCAAGCAATCGCCACAATATTCACACGACTTTTCCTAGAAGAAACTGTCGTCAACAGACGCTCTACTGAAAGTATTCGATGTGCTGCAGGATTATTATTATTATTATCATCATTATTAAGTCATTACATACGTTAACCGTTTTCCAACACCGTCAACCTTTAATCACTCAAACTAATATCGCAGCAATAAATGTTACTTTTCATCTCCAACACCAAAACATATATCCAACAAAATGACATCATCTATCAAATGATAACTATGGAAACCAGCTGCGATAAAAAATGTTCGCAGTCACGACGTTATTTGGTTAGAACAGCTAGCCTGCTGACACGCAATGCATTCTGGGATATGCGACTGAAAACCAGGAGACCGCAGATAAAACGTTGGTACTCACCGCACTTCCTTTAAAAGGGGAGGGGCTTCACAAGAGGGGAGGGGCTCTTCCCGAGGCTCCACCTCCTCCTCTTCCAAACGCTGTGCGTCCTCTTCAACCTCTCGCTCGCTCTCCGTCTGTCTCTCTCTCTCTCTCTCTCTCCCCGTTTGTCTTCTCGCTCGTTTCCGGGCGGTCCTCGACCAGATGCACTCTGGGTAATCTCCTGCGGGACCTGGAGAGCAGAGAGGGACGTCAGCGAAGGATGGAAAGTCAAAGACGAATCGGAGCTGCTGTGTGTGTGTGTGAACCCAGTGTGGGCCTTTAAAAACTGCACTACAACTTGGCCCAAAAAAAATAAAAAGATAAAGAGGCAGTGGTTACCGTGGCAACATGTGCCAACACCAAAAAAAGGGAGCAGGCGACAAAAAGAGCGAGCGAGCGAGACGGAAACCAACCGAACCTCGCGGCCGCTTCCTGGCGACCTCTCATCGGTCACCGGGGAGGACTTGACTTCCCAGAATGCTTCACTTCACTACTGAGAGTCCGTGTTACGACTTCGAGCTCAGTTCTTGGTTTGAAACTCCTTTTTTTTTCCCTCCACCTGCATCGGTTACTATCGGTTACCGTCAGTTAGCATGACGGCGACGTCCTGAGGAGACGCCGTTTGTTGTATTCAGTTGCAAAACAAAACAAAATCACTCAAATATGTCATCGTATCGTCTCTCTCTCTCTCTCTCGCCCATCAGTGCAGCGTTTTCCAATCTGTCTGCAGGCTTCTCATCAGCTTAATGTAAACACAACCAGAACCAGAACCAGAACCTGAACCTGAACCTGAACCTGAACACGACTCAGGACTCCAGAACCCATCAGTCCTGCCATCTTTTACTCCAGACTGCTGTATCACTCCTCACTTTCACTTTCAGGACAACAATACACAAGTGTGTGTGTGTGTGTGTGTGTGTGTGTGTGTGTGTGTGTGTGTGTGTGTGTGTGTGTGTGTGTGTGTGTGTGTGTGTGTGTGTGTGTGTGTGTGTGTGTGTGTGTGTGTGTGTGTGTGTGTGTGTGTGTGTGTGTGTGTCCAACACAAAGAGACCTGTTGTGACATTCAACACTGATTGGCTGAAGCCTGATTAATTAAGTTGTTGATCAATTAAACATGCTTGACCACGGAGTGTGTGTGTGTGTGTGTGTGTGTGTGTGTGTGTGTGTGTGTGTGTGTGTGTGTGTGTGTGTGTGTGTGTGTGTGTGTGTGTGTGTGTGTGCGGTGACACTTTGTTTTTCCATCCTTTGCATTGCGTCACTTAAATGGCGGTGTTCAACCTTCACGACGAGCTGCAATCAGCATCTTTCTCTGCAGCGCGGATCGATGCGCTCAACAAACCATCCGTCGCCGAGTACAAACAACGTTTCAGAGGTCCACAGAGTTTATGTGCTGTTGAGCTAAAACAAATTAAAAAAAAGTATAATCTGGTTCTCGCTCCGTACTTTTGAAAGGAAGTTTAATGTCTTTTTTATGCAGCAAAGACTGAGAAAGAAACAATGTGAATTGCGAACAAATCCTCTCAACAAATGTCCGAATTTTGCTTACGAAGGCTTTTTATTAAAAAATAAAAAGTTGAATTGTAAATCCGACCTTTGACCTATTGAGTCAAAGACAAAGAAAACTCAACTTTTTTCCATTGACTTGCAATTTTTGTAAAAGATTCATGCAGATTTTACCGCAAAGCAAAAAACTCACAATGGAATTAGCATTTTAGATAATAGCGATTTTACCGCCCAAAACAAATCAACATTTTTTTGGGTGAAAAGTCACAGCAAAATTTAGCATTTTTGATTGCGCCGATCACAAAAAAAAAAAGGCGGCAACATTTTTCACTAATGATGGCAATTTTACCGCCCAAAAATTTTTGGGGGGAAAATCCGCCACCAAACAGCTTTTTAGTTCGTAACGTTCACCAAAACAAGTCAGTGGGATCTTTTAATAATTATCACAATTTTACCACCCAGAAAAAAAATCACTTGCAACTCACATTGTTTTTTGGAAAAGTCACAGCACAATTGATAATTTTTGATTGATTGATTTGCATTTTACCACAAAAAGAAATGAGTTACTGAAAACATGGTCGGTGGTCGGTCGTGTTTTACAGCGACGGCCCAGCGGAGGGAAAATTTGTTCCACCAGCAAATTTTTCTTTCATCCAAAGATGATTTAATTCTTCCAGTCAGAACCACCGAACTAGTTTTCATTCATAATCATCTGCAGCAGAGTGCTGGTGTCCATTTGGGTGCACTTTAGATGAAATGTGACCTCATCGCCGTCGGTTACCGTGAAAAGAAAAAAAGTTTTAAAAAAAACAACCTCCGCACGAACAACAACAGCTCCGACGCATCGTGAACAAATCAGCACGTCGTCATGGCGTCATCGCGTGATCAACATCTAAACATCACGAAGATCCTTCAAGAGGGAATCACCAGCAGCGTTTTCCCCGGGATGTGTGTGTGTGTGAGATCATCAGAGGACTGCAGCCCACACACACACACACACACACACACACACACACACACACACACACACACACACAGTGAGAGAACAACAGGTCTTTTCCAGAGAGCCTGGATCCCCCTCAGGACTGACCTCATCCTCCATCCATCACCAGCCTGATACTAACCAGCCCCGCACAGGAATGAGTGTGTGTGTGTGTGTGTGTGTGTGTGTGTGTGTGTGTGTGTGTGTGTGTGTGTGTGTGTGTGTGTGTGTGTGTGTGTGTGTGTGTGTGTGTGTGTGTGTGTGTGTGTGTGTGTGTGTGCGTGCTGAAGCTCAGAGGTGATCATCTCAGCATCCCCGTCGCGCCAAGTTAACAACTAAATAAAACATGTAATCTAAATGTGTTCGTATTGTGTCACTCTCAAAATATTAAAGCTGTTTTTGTCAGTGCGACCTCCGTTTCCATGCCAACGCATGCGGCATGACAACAGACTGGATATAAAAGAGTTCGTAGCTTCAGGTCTGTAAAATGGTTCTGATCCAGAAGTGTCTTCAGCTGCAATACCAGCGAGTGCCACTAGAGGTCGGCTCCAAAAAGCCTCCGGCTCCATAGACTCCCATTCAACTTCTCTCATCAAATCCAAAGTGAATAAAATGTGTCCATCAGTTATCTCGGTGTTGTTAGCTAAAGTCACTCCTTCTTATTAGTTTGAAATCTGAACAGTATGACAACATTTTGTGAGTAAAAACGGTGTAAATTTTTGAATGTATAAATGTTATAATAAATGAATGCTTTTTTTTTTTATATGTCCTTTAAATTGAAACTAAAATCTTTTTCCAGTGTTTTCTCATATCGTAAAGAGAATCGTTGCAGAATTATGGGGATTTTATTTTGATAATCGGAACTTCCTGCCATCGATGTTGACGGCGGAGGACGTGTCCTCACTCTGAGCCTCTTAAGATATATTTAGGCTCATCTGGGTGTTTTGCATATATTAACATGCAAATGAGTTGGTCTACCCTGATTAATTAGCCTAGCGAGGGGCGGGGGGGGATCTCCCCACTTCCTGTCTGTGGTCCTCACCTGATGTTAATCAATCAGGTCAATTAAAGACGGGACTCCTGTTTACGGAAACAGTCGGCAGACGTGATGCTGCAGGAAACTGACTTCACAATACTTTCTTCTTATAATTAAACCGCCGTCTTTTTTTAAGATTTTAAAATTTAAAATTATTTATTAACAGTGCTGTCAAATATGAGGATTTTTTTTTTTTCCAACTCTGTGGGTCTTACGGAGCTTCTTTTTTTTTTTAGCCTCTTTCAGCTCCTAAGTTTTGGCAGATTTCCTTCCAGGCTGTTTTCTACAAAGAAACCCGATTTATTACCACTGAATGTCTGTCAAGCTTCACACAGCAGGATCGTCCAGAATACACTGTAAAAAATACTCAGCCGAAGTACATGAACATTTTACTGGAAAATAAATCAACTGGTTCGAGAAATAAGAAATTTAAAATTTCCTGCATTTAAAGTGTAACTGAACTATTTGTTTGGCTTGTCGATGTATAAATCAATAAAATTTCGTGGACTAAAACTGAACTTAAAATCAAAGGGGGAGGGGCTTAAAACTGGAAAAAAAACACTCAACACGAACATCCCCGCCGCCGGATGATTGTTTTTGTCTTAATGACGACGCATTAGTGGATCAGTGAGGATCTCCACGGTAACAAGCTCGACCGAATGCTTGTTATCGAGACTGTCGTGTGTTTGCTAAACGACTTCCTGCCTTGCTCAAAAGCAGCTTAAAAAGGCATAAATCTTTCGGTTCTTCCTGAAACCACCTCCAACATAATGAAGGTCATCTCAGAACATATTTTGTCGCAAAGTTATTTTCCCAACAGTTTTATTTAAGATCTGTTATTTGAGTATCAAGCCAAAGCGTGAAATAGCCACGCGTTGGGCCGTCTAAACGTGACAGTTACACGTTTCTAAAAACTAGACAAGATAAACTCTTTAAAACTTTTATAAAAAACTAATCTGAACCTGAATCCTTTAAATGTTTGTTCAGCTGATTCCGATTTTGTATTGTTTATTTGTTACCTACTTTAGAACAAATTTGGGGGAAATTTTTACATAAATATGGTGATAATTATGGTAAAAAAAATTTAAAAAAACCTGGAACATCTAATCCCTCCAACGAATACATGAATCTAAGTATAAAAAAAAACATGTTTTTAATTTCTTTTCATTTTTGTCAAAAAAAATTTAATTGGCCATTTTTTGTTTTAATTCTATCTGATGTGTTTAAATTCTGATGTGACATGAATTTTGAATGTTCGAATGTTTGTTATAATATTTAAAAAAAAATTAAAAAATTTACATGCGACTGTCTTCCTTATTTCCCGCTGTTTTTTCCCGGCGCCTGGTTGTAATGCGTTAATCCTGCCAAAAGGTGGCGGTTATTCACTTAAAAGCTGTTTGCGAGCCGCCGTTAAACTACATACGGGGAAGAAGAACACGGCTGCAGCTTTGCAGGTAAAAACTGTTGAAATTAAACTTTACGGAAAACATGACAAGCAAGACAACTTCAGCCACGCAATAAAAAAAAAAAAAAGAGCAAATATTCGATTAATAATCGAATCGTCGAATCATAGAAATTTCAAGAGAAATAAAGAGATTTACTTCAAGCTCAAATTCTCCTCCTCAATCAAACTAATTTTAACATGTTTGGAAAAAAAGAAAATCACGTTTACGATTGAGTTCAAAACGTGAAACTAAACAAATTAAAAAGGAATAAATCAAATAAAACGCTCCTCCACAGGAATGACGCTCGACTTCAGATTTCATTACTGATGCAGACGGTCGGCGAAAAACGTGAAGCTGCCGAAGACTCAATATGTCGGGATGACCGGCGCTCGACCGAGATAATAACGGGACAGGACAAAGAGGACCCCCCCTCCCCCCTCCCGCCCCCTCCTGCTGGGAAAAGTAATAAAAAATAGACACAACAGCTGTGACTGATCTGGAAACATCACATCTACACACACACACACACACACACACACACACACACACACACACACACACACACACACACACAGTAAAAACATCTAATAAGATGTCATTGATTGTATTATGTCTGGGCTTGCAAACACACACACACACACACACACACACACACACACACACACACACACACACACACACACACTATAACAGCGTATCGGTGCCAATAACCGTCCTGCATTAATTCTGTAGTAAAATAAATAAATAAATAGTTGAGCGGTGGCGAGTAAACGAGTGTGACAACATTTCACGAATAATTGCAGCGATAGTTTTAAATAACTGCGACACAACGGACTAAAAAAAACTCTAAAAACCTGAAATCCTGAAAGAGTCGGTCGTAAAACTACGTTGAGTTTTAAAACTACGTTGAACTGGTTGACAGAAGAAAGTACGACTGGTGGAATGTAGCCTGTTACTGAGCAATTAGAGGAGGAGGAGGATGGAGGAGGAGGAGGATGGAGGAGGAGAAGGAGGAGGAGGAGGAGGAGAAGGAGAAGGAGAAGGATGGAGGACGAGGAGAGGAAGAGGAGGAGGAGGATGGAGGAGGAGGAGGAAGAGGTAAGGAAGAGGAGGAGGAGGATGGAGGAGGAGAAGGAGGAGAAGGAGAAGGAGAAGGATGGAGGACGAGGAGAGGAAGAGGAGGAGGAGGAGGAGGATGGAGGAGAAGGAGAAGGAGGAGGAGGAGGATGGAGGAGGAGAAGGAGGAGAAGGAGAAGGAGAAGGATGGAGGACGAGGAGAGGAAGAGGAGGAGGAGGATGGAGGAGGAGGAGGAAGAGGTAAGGAAGAGGAGGAGGATGAGGGGGAGGAGGAGGCTCATCACTACCACTGCACATGCTTAGTGAGGCGGAGATGAAGGGGGGTGTGGTGCTACTCTTCCTCCTCTTCCTCCTCCTCTCGGGGATCACACGATGTTTGTACTGTATTTCTGCACCACATGACTTGCAGATTTCCCCCCCTCCCCCACCCCTCGCCGCCGTTCTTTGCCAGGCAGGAAAGGCAAAACAGCTGTAGCAGTGCCACATATCCCCCCCACCCCCCTCCCACCCGTCCACCATTAACCGAGGATATTATGCAAGCAGGAAATTCAAATAAGATGCAGATGAGAGGATGAAGCCGGGAAAAAACACCCAACTGCAGCCTGCGAGACGATAACCTGCAGCCGGCTTCCAGGTCGCCGACGCTTCCTCAACGCTTCTCAGCGTTCGTCAGATGAAACATCGGTAATGACGACGGGCCGCTCGGCGCCGAGGGAGTCGAGAGCACGGACGCTTTTGGCGGTTTTTAACTACGAGAACGTGTGATGTTTTCACGCCGTTTAGAAACGTTCACCTCGAGACGTTAATTAGATAAAACACACAGAACGGTCTCTTTATACGATCGTCCATCTGGAACAATCTGACGAATTATTTTGGGGATAAAAAAAAAAAAGAAACAAAAAGAGGAAGGTGGAAGAAAGAGAAAAGAGAGTTTCACTTTGAACAGGAGAGAGAGTGAGAGTGTGTGTTTGTGTGTGTGTGTGTTTGTGTGTGTGTGTGTGTGTGTGTGTGTGTGTGTGTGTGTGTGTGTGTGTGTGTGTGTGTGTGTGTGTGTGTGTGTGTGTGTGTGTGTGTGTGTGTGTGTGTGTGTGTGTGTGTGTGCAGGAAGAGAAATCCTAATTGAACTTCCTGGTGGATCCAGATACCAAATTTCACTGCATGAATATCTGGAAATCGTTCGAAGTCGTTCCGTCTGACTGAGCGGAGACTTTAACCGATGTGTTTAATGGGAACGCCATGTATTTTTTTTCCTGGAACGCCAGAAGCGAGCTGGAAAATGTTCAAAGAACCAAGAATTATGAAGCCACCAGTTCAGATCCTGTTCGTCTTCATCTTGCTAATTCGGAGCAGGAAGTGACCATATTTGGACAAGCTGGAGGGAGGAAGTGGAGCCAGCTGGTGGATCTGACCGATCTGATCGGAAACCTGACGATACTACGTCCCGCCCACCGATAGCTGTAACCTGACTGCACCACAGGCCTGTCAATCAAACAGACACGCCCCCAAAAACAGGTCTTCTTGAATCTTCTTTTCTAATGAATGAGGGATTATTTTCAGATGGACCTCCAGAAAACTAAGAAGAAGGAGTGACTTTAGCTAACAACACCGAGATAACTGATGGACACATTTGATTCACTTTGGATTTGATGAGAGAAGTTGAATGGGAGTCTATGGAGCCGGAGGCTTTTTGGAGCCGACCTCTAGTGGCACTCGCTGGTATTGCAGCTGAAGACACTTCTGGATCAGAACCATTTTACAGACCTGAAGCTACGAACTCTTTTAGAAACAGTCTGTGGATGTAAAATAACAAACTAGTCTCATATTGAACTGTACAAAATATATATAAAACACTATAAAAACACTTTGTGATCTACTTGCAGTATTTGGCGACCAATGGTGACTTTGGCCGTTTCCTCATATGAATCCCAGACTTGGTTCATATCAGATGAGTTCAGGGACACTCGTACAAAAGTCCATCAGACAGATTTACAGGCCAGGAGTTGGCAGAGAGTTTTTAAACAAATTAAAATGTTTAAAGGATCTAATGACAGAACCGGAGACGCCAAATTAATTTCTGAGTCACACCTCAATCCGAAGACGGCAGCTGTGTGACATCACAGGGAAATATAGACGTACTGACGGGTCAGCGGGGGGTCGGGTCGTTAAAACCAGAATATTCCATACGATTCCTTTATATCCTCTATAATTCATAGATTTGGAAAAAAAACTGTCAATAAATTGCAATAAAAACTGTGGAAATATTGATTTTCCCGTCTTCATCCTTTTAGTTACTTTTACAGGCTTTTAAATGAACTCGGCTTTATTTACGTAAACAAACAAACAAACAAACAGAACAATAGCATTAAAAAAAATGAGGTAAAACTAGTAAAAAATAAAAAAGAGAAAATAATCGTAATATCTCGGCTTCTATTTAACTTTTATCTATTCAATGCATTTGATCGTCTTCTTTATTAATCCTGGTTTTTTTTGTTCTACAACTGTCAATCAAAGTTGGATCGATTCTGACGACAGGAAGCAGGAAATACAGTTTCCCCGTCTTTTCTGCACATTTCCTTGGACGGTCTCCGTGACCTTTGACCTCCTCCGGTCGTCGGCTACCTGTCCCTGCTGTTCAAACCTTCCTTTTTTTTATTTCCTCTCCTGCATCGGCGTCCCAGATGACGCGGCCGACTGACCCGACTTCACCGTTATCGTTCTGCAGGAAGACGTTCTAATAATAGCGGAGCGCCGACTCGGCCTGCTGCTTTTTGTTTCGATGCCGCGCTGCTTACTGACGCCGGGAACAGAAAGCCTCACGGTAACCGCACACTCCTGGCCTCGCAGCGTGTGTGTGTGTGTGTGTGTGTGTGTGTGTGTGTGTGTGTGTGTGTGTGTGTGTGTGTGTGTGTGTGTGTGTGTGTGTGTGTGTGTGTGTGTGTGTGACAGCTTTAATACACAGAAGCTAACGAGAGCTAATACGGAGCAACGTCCCGAGCTGCAGAATAATTATCCTCCGACGCTGCTGCTGAAACCGGGCAGGACTCAAGACGGTGCTGTCGGTACGGATCAGTGATGACACACACACACACACACACACACACACACACACACACACACACACACACACACACACACACACACACACACACACACACACACACACACTTTAACAGCATGAGAGCGGCAAGGAGTGAAGGGGGGGGGGGTAGCAGCCAATGGGGACGGAGAATAGATGGTCAGCCTACAGCGGCCAGCCAATGAGAAGAGGCGGGCTCAGGCTCCCAGAGGGGGTGGGGGGCTGGGGGGGCTTCCTCGTTTTGTGTTTTTGGCTAGGACTGGGAGCAGCATTCCTGCCCCCCCCCCCATCACACACACACACACACACACACACACACACACACACACACACACACACACACACACACACACACCACTGCCCCATTCCTGGAGCTGGTGGCCAGGTTCAATAGGTGAAGCAGGGAACTGTGGGAAACCAGGCAGGCAGGAGTGGGGGGGAGGGAGGGCAGCAGTGGGGGGGAGGGGGGGCAGCAGTGGCACGAACATGCATGTTTTGAGAAGAAAGAAAACCCTCAGGAAAAGGCAGTGGAGCAGATATTAATGCCAGAGGAGAGAAACACCGATTAAGAGGGAAGATGGACGCTCAAGTTCTTCAGTAAAAATAAAATAAATAAATCAACTTTAAAGTTTTAAGACGTTTTCAGCACAAAAATCTGTTTTAGGGGTTCATCATTTAAACTGTCGCTTCTGTCCTTAAAGCGATGCAACAAAAAAAACTCGTCGTCATGGCAACGGTAAATGTGGTATTAAAGCAAAAGTTGTCAGGAGTTCGTTTTTTTTTGGTCGCCGCCTTCTTTGCTAGTTCAGAGGGGTTTGGTAGCAGGAAGTGACCATATTTGGACGAGCTGGGGGAGGAGCCAGATGGTGGATCTGACTGGAAACCATGACGATACTACGTCCCGCCCACCGATAGCTGTAACCTGACTGCACCATAGGGCCTGTCAATCAAACAAGACACGCCCCCCCAAGGCTTCCTCCTTGAGAGGAAAATGAACATCTGAACCAAAATATCACGACAGTCCGTCCAATAGCTGTTGAGATATTTTAATCTGGACCAACAATCAACACGTCGGTTCCCAGTTTTTGCTTCTCGCATGTAAATATTTGCTTGTTTTCTGTCTTCTGTGATACTAAATTAAATATCTTTTGGATTTTGTTGGACATATTTTTTTGATGGACACTTTCACAAATTTCTGACGTCGTTTCAGCGATAAATCGTCGATTTAAACCGAGTAAAGAATCTGAGGATTAATCGCTGGTGGAACTTAATGAGGGCTCAAACAGTAAGTGGATTAAGTGATTAGTTAATCGTGTTTAAAGCCAAACTTTGTTTACTTATTTCCTTATGTAACGGTAAATTGGATATTTTGGGGTTGTTTTTTTAGTTTTTTTTGGACTGGTGGTTAGATATTAAAACAATTTGAACAGGTCAGCGTGCTTCTGGGAAATTATATAACGAGCATATTTTTTGGGACAAAAACAAAATGACAGTTAATTTGATGATCTTTTTTTTTGTTTAACCAATCAGGAGCTCCGGAGACGACCGGGTAGGAAACCTTAAATTTGTCAAGAAAATAAAACCTAAAAGACTGAAGGTCTGCCTCGTCTGTGACCAGCCTCCTCTTCATCGCCCCCCCCCCTCGTCTTCCTCCTCAACACCGAAATGACCTTCCCACTCCAGCTGTCCTCTGAGTGTCGGAGGTTGAAAACTCATCTGTCGGAGAAGTGCCTCGCGTCCTCGACTCGTTCCTCCTCAATCATCCTCCTCCGTCTCCAGTTTCTTCTTCCAGAAAAATAAGAATCCTCTTTCTCTGTTTTCCTCGAATTTCTCTCTCTCGCGACGTCGTTCGATAATATTGACTTTGACCCTTGACCTCTGCGCTCGGACCGGACTGATAATCACCATGTCAATTTAAATCCCTGCTTTTCTTCTCGTGTCTCGTTTTTTTTTTTAACGAAGTAAGAAGATCTGTAAAAGAACAAATCCCCTCAATTTGTAAAAAAAAAAAAAAAAGAAAACTTCTTTAATTTTCAGCGTAGTTAATCTACACGAATGATATAATTGAAGTTTACTTTTCCGATAACTTTCTACAGACGATAACGTTTGCTTACACGGGAGTGAATCTCAACAGTTGGACGCCTTATTTCCCCGTTTAAAAAAATAAAATTTTTCGTCATTGTCGTAACTTTAAGCTTCGCTGTGTTTCTGTTAATTGTAGTTACAGAAAATAACGTTGCGTTACACTCTCCCCCTCCACGAAAACAAAAAGACGAGTACCGTAATGTGTCATTTTACTTCAATTTTTTTACCGCTGGCTCCTCCCCCAGCTCGTCCAAATATGGTCACTTCCTGCTACCAAACCGCTCCGAACTAGCAAAGACGGTGACGGACAGAATCTGAACTGGAGGATTCATAACGTTCACAAACCAACGATGACATCACTGATGGATGATGACATCACTGATGGTTGATGACATCACCGATGGTTGATGACATCACCGATGGATGATTTAACCCGAAGCTATCGACATAGTTTCGGGGTCTGAAAAGAGAAGCCAAGGCAGAAGTGCTTCAAAGCGCAATACCACCGAGAGCCACTGGGGGCTGGCGACACAAAGAGCCAAACGGGCAGTTTTACACAACGTAGTTGCACACTCTTTAATTTGTGTGTTTTTTTGTCAATGCAAATTAGAGACTTCAGTTGAGCAGGAAGTGATGATGTCACGACCAGACAAACCGGCCGGTGTTTTGGTTATCGTGTCCCCTTTGGTGGGAAGCCAACCGCTGGAGAGGTCGTCGTCTTCCAGACAAAACAAATCAAAAAGATTTCAATGAATTTGGCTAGTAGAAAAAAACAAAAAAAAACCAAACAACATCTCGCTGCTGCTGCAAAACGAGCGTTGAAGAAACACAGAAGTTCCGTTTTCTGGTCCTGGCGGTGAGTCAGGCTGGAAAATGGCAGGATGGCGCAAGCCCAGAGCCACCGAGCCTAAAAATACTCGCCTCCGGGTCGGTTTATGCCTTTCGTCTACCAAAACACGCGGAATTTTCTACCACATAAAAAAAAAGAAAGGAGTAAAGTAGGAAACTAGACGAGCGTGAGTTTATACCTCCCAGAGTCACACCGACCACAGACAGCTTTTTCTTTTTCAAAGTTTACGTCGGCGCTTCCTCAAAAACACGTCAGATTTCCACTATGTCACAAAGAAAAAAACACCAGTTAAAAAAAACATTTGAAAAAAAAAACTCGCAAAAAGACGACACGAGCGGCTAAAAATGGGATTTGAAGTAATTCGGTTTCAATGTAGCTTTAATGTAAAATCCTTTGAAAACACTTGTTTGTTTTTTTTAGAAGAGCTTTTCCTCTCCTTTCTGAAACACTCCCGGTTTGCTCTTATTTTGAAGAGCGTCCACTTCCTTTGACTGAAACTTAACCCCCCGAAACGTGCACGAGCGCGGCGTGGAGCTCTACGAAAAAAACCAAAGAATAAAATAAAAATGGTAAAAACCTCAGCGGCCTGTCTCTTCACGTGTTCTGTGACGGCGGCTCTGCAGACAGAAGAAAGAGGTCACGATGACAAATACCTGCAGTACGCTGACCTGCATACAGCTCTGCAGGGAGATGTGGCAAAAGTAAGAGAGCTGCGACTCACGTAACAATCGCTTGATATTTAAGAGTTTTAGTCCGACGCCTTTTTAAGGCACCAAAAACAATAGTTAGGTTTTCAGAAAAAAAACAACAACAACAAAAAACGTTCCAGTTAAAATAAGAACATTTGTACGCAAGTTACTTTACAGATGTCACGCGAGACGGAGGCTTTTTGGAGCCGACCTCTAGTGGCACTCGGCGGTATTGCAGCTTAAAGAAAAGTTATTTTTGGGGGACTAAATCAATTATGTTCTTATAACTCACATTTCACAACTCATTCTAGCTCCACTGGTTCACACTGATCTGAAAGAGAAAGCCCATCACACACACACACACACACACACACACACACACACACACACACACACACACACACACACACACACACACACACACACACACACACACACACACACACACACACACACACACACCTGTCTTCCCTCATCTGTCTCATCTCAGAGATAAAAGATTCCTTTATGTTATCACACAGGAGGAAACCCGCCGGGACGTGTTGGGCTTTGGTCTCTGAAACCTTTTGATTCTGTTTCTATAGATTCTTCCTCCACAGCTCAGGTGTAACTCCCGATGAAACCGATCGGGGCTCGTCGATCGATCGCGGCATCGCTTTTCACCCCCCTCCCTCCCTAAAGAAAAAAAAACGTTTTTCTGATTCCCCCTGATATATTATTTTAGTCCTCGCAGCGGTTCGGCGAGGAAACGTCTTCACCGTCTGAAACAGAGTCCATCATCCGAGACGAGGACGCCTCCGTCGGGGAGTATCACGTTCAGGACATTCGGTGTGATGGCGGCCTCGGCAGCAGCAGGGTTTTTATTTATTTTGGTATTTTTGGGGGGAGCTAAGCAACAGTGTTGAGAAGAGAGAGGGGAAGTAAAAAAAAAGTTACCGCTCAGGTTTTAACACCTGCTGCAGGACGGAAACATGCGATTTCCCCAAAAAATATTCAGGAACATGTTTCTTTTTTTTTAAGCTTTTCAACTTTTGATGAGGAAAGAAGCAACAGGGTTCCCACTCAATAGGAGAATGTCAAATTCTCAGATTTTAACTGACTAAAAAACTGAGATTTGACTTGTAATGATGAAGAAACGAGAAAACGGACACAGTTCTGTAAAAAAACCTCCGAAACGTGTCCCTCCATATTTAATAAATATAATAAATGTCCAGAATTTATCCAACATTTTCAATTTCTGTCACGTATGCAACTATAATTAATGTTACAGCAAACATACATGGAAAATATTACATTTTGATTTTTTTGGGGGGGGATTGTTGGGATCAAAATAATTCTTGATTTTTCAGCAGATTTTCTTATAAAATTTGAAAGAAAATTGTACGTGTTTTTTTCTGCAGTAAAATTGCAAAGTTAAGTAAACATTGCTATTTTTTTTTTTTAACTACAACTTCCTAAAGAGTCATAAATAATCACTTCCTCTGATAATAAGCAGTCAGAAATATCTGGAAATATTTTTTGCTTTTTGTTTTGTATTTTCTGAACCATTGGGCTCAATGTCATGCAAAACAAATTCCCAAAGCACAAAAGTGACGTAGTTCTACAGACTAGACAAGAAAAAAGGCTGTCAAAATAAAAGCTGTTAATTCTACACATACTGAACGCATTCTACGACGCTGCATTAAACTCCTGTAATTGAACACATGTTGGCTGATTCGACGGTTGCAGGGAAGCGTGAAGATTTGTAGTCAAGCTCTCATTATAAAAACACATTTCCCATAAACCCCGTCACTTCCTGTTGCTGTTTTGTTCCCCTGGTCAACCAGTATGTGACTGACTGTTAATTCATTATTTCTATAGAAAAAGCAGGTTTTGTTGAAGATGAACATCTGCATCGTTCGTATCCACATTTTCATGTCCGTTTTTCTGTCGCTGTTCTCCGGCTTTTGCACGAGAAGAACGGCCCTTCCTTAGCCCCGCCCACAGTGCTCTGATTGGTCGGGGCCGGGCGGCAGGTCGTGATTCGCGCTCTCCAGTTTCTCTGCAGTCGATTCGGGAGTTTTGCAATTTTGTTGCAATGCATTATGGGATTTCCTTCTCTTCCTAAGAGCTCGGTGTCTTTGCAGCCAAGAAACTAGTTCCTACATTCATAGATCAGCAGGGTGCCATGATTTAATCCGTCTTTAACCCTTAATGTTAGTCCCTTAGTCCCTTAGTGGACAACGCCATCATCTACCTGCTGCAACGAGCTCAGTCTCACCTGGATGGAACCGGTGACTCTGTGAGAATCACTTTCTTTGATTTCTCCAGTGCATTTAACACCACGTCCACCGTCTCCTGGATCACTGACTACCTGACAGGCAGACCACAGTTTGTCCGTCTGGGCAGTGTGCTGTCTGATACGGTGGTCAGTGGTACTGGAGCTCCTCAGGGAACTGTTCTGTCTCCTTCCTGTTCACCTTCTACACAACTGACTTCCAGAACAACTCAGTCAAGACATCTGCAGAAGTTCTCTGATGACTCTGCAGTGGACGGTGTATAAGGGATGGACGGGAGGAGGAGTCAGTGGACGATGTATAAGGGACGGACGGGAGGATGAGTCAGTGGACGGTGTATAAGGGACGGACGGGAGGAGGAGTACAGGACAGTAGTTGAGGACTTTGTGTAGTGGGCAGGTAGAAATCACCTCCTGCTGAACGTGGCCAAGACCAGAGAGATGGTGGTCGACTTCAGGAGGAAGACGACGGCTCCACAACCGCTGAGAGTTCTGGGAGAGGAGGTGGACATGGTGGAGGAGTACAAGTACCTGGTGTCTCCATGACAACAGACTGAACTGGAAGACCAACATCAACGCTGTCTACAAGAAGGTGATGAGTCGACTCTTTTTCTTGAGGAAACTTCGATCCTTCAATGTGTGCAGCGAGATGTTGATGTTCTACCATCTGTTGTGGCCAGTGCATTGTACTTCGCTGTGGTCTGCTGGGGGGGAGAGGTGGTGGGGGAGCAGCATTGGAGCCGGCGACACCAACAGACTTAACAAGCTGGTTAAGAAGGCCGGCTCCATCATCGGCTACAAACTGGACAGTCTGGAAAAGGTGGTGGAGAGGAGGACGCTGAACAAACTATTATCCATCTTGGATAATCCTGTCCACCCTCTCCACCTGCTGCAGGGACAGAGGAGGACGTTCTCCTAAAGACTCCTCCAGCTCCGCTGTCACAAGGACAGATACAGGAGATCATTCCTGATACGGGAGATCATTCCAGATACAGGAGATCATTCCTGATACAGGAGATCATTCCAGATACAGGAGATCATTCCTGATACAGGAGATCATTCCAGATACAGGAGATCATTCCTGATACAGGAGATCATTCCAGATACAGGAGATCATTCCAGATACAGGAGATCATTCCAGATACGGGAGATCATTCCTGATACGGGAGATCATTCCAGATACAGGAGATCATTCCAGATACAGGAGATCATTCCAGATACAGGAGATCATTCCTGATACAGGAGATCATTCCAGATACAGGAGATCATTCCTGATACAGGAGATCATTCCTGATACAGGAGATCGTTCCTGATACAGGAGATCATTCCAGATACAGGAGATCATTCCTGATACAGGAGATCATTCCTGATACAGGAGATCATCATTCCAGATACAGGAGATCATTCCAGATACAGGAGATCATTCCTGATACAGGAGATCATTCCTGCCCACTGCAATAAGACTTTACAATAACTCACCTCTGACAAAATCCATCACAGTACAATAACACTGTTGACTGTGTTTCTTGGTTTGTTTGTATATAATATATATAGATATATACTGTACTGTATAAACTGTGCATTTTATATTGTATATTTTATATTTATATTTCTTACTGCTATTTACTGCTATTTTATTGCTTTTCTATTATTATATTCTATTCTAGTATTTTATTCTATTATTTCTATTATTATCTTATTGCTCCTGTATGCTGCTGTAGCGAAAAAATTTCCCCTTGGGGATTAATAAAGTAAATACCTACATACCTACCTATACCTACCTACCTAATGAATTTTCATTTTATGGTTTTTGTTTTTTTAATGAAGATAAAAATCCTCTTTTTTTGTTATTTCTGTCCTGCAGGTGGAATCCAAACAGAAACATCTGTTCACCTGCATCCTCCAGATGTTTCTGATGTTTTAACTCCACGTCGTATCAGGTCACTTCATCTAATGAGGTTAGTTGAGTAACGACGTGTAATTATGATGTTATCGGAGTAAATGGTTTCCATATCGGACACCGGAAGAGGAAGTGGGTCGAAAAACCGCTCGCTTCACGCGAGAGCGTTTTTATCTGCACAAAAACTATCCCCACTTGTACTGCTGGAGATTTATTGTTATTATCAATATTATGATCATTATTATTCCTTTTTCTAAATTCCTGGCAATTTACGCCCAAAAATAACTCCTGGGAAAATAAAGAAGGGGGGAGGGGTGTCGCAGCAGGAGATGGAGAGCCAGTTGGCGTCCTCCGAACTGGCAGCCGAGATGCAGCAAAACGGCAAATAAATCAAAAGAACACGGCGGCCGAGAGACGAGTTTGTCCCCACAGGTAATTTATTCAGCCGAGACGGGGGAAGGGGAATTTTTCTACTTGTTTATCAGGTACAAAAACTGTTTGCAGGATTTTTTTTTTTTTTTTAAAGAAGGATGATTGTCATTATAAGATGAATAATTGGGACGGTTCTCAGAGTTTCTGGCAACACAACAGTTAATTTATGTCGGGTTTTATAGAAATTTCAAAATAAGTATGTAAATGATGATCATTTTCCTGGTAAACTTATTTAAAAAAAACAAATAACTATTTGTAGTCATTTGAAAACTGCTTTTCAAAAACTCCCATTAAAGAGAAAAACCTCCAACAGAAGGAAAAACTCTCTTTTAACAGAAGAAACCTCCAACAGAAGCAAAAACTCTCTTTTAACATGAAGAAACCTCCAATAAAAGGAACAAACTCTCTTTTAACATGAAGAAACCTCCAACAGAAGGAAAAACTCTCTTTTAACATGAAGAAACCTCCAACAGAAGGAAAAACTCTCTTTTAACAGAAGGAAAAACTCTCTTTTAACAGAAGGAAGGAAAAACTCTCTTTTAACATGAAGAAACCTCCAACAGAGGGAAAAACTCTCTTTTAACAGAAGGAAAAACTCTCTTTTAACAGAAGAAACCTCCAACAGAAGGAAAAACTCTCTTTTAACATGAGGAAACCTCCAACATAAGGAAAAACTCTCTTTTAACATGAAGAAACCTCCAACAGAAGGAAAAACTCTCTTTTAACATGATGAAACCTCCAACAGAAGGAAAAACTCTCTTTTAACAGACGAAACCTCCAACAGAAGGAAAAACTCTCTTTTAACAGAAGAAACCTCCAACAGAAGGAAAGTTTTTCTGGCTGCAACCGCGGACCAGCTGGGACAATCTGGAAACATTAGAGCTGACGTTCTCACGAGCAAGGCAGCGTCCTCTCCGTGGGCGCTCGTCAGGCGGCCCCCAGGTGTGAACGTGAGGAAACATATGAATATCAATGAGGATGCTGATGGGAAAAAAAAAAAAGGAATAACTGTGCTCAGTGAGCTTTTTCCAGCTAAATGAGGGTTTGAAACAAGGTTCAAATTAACGATCCAGACACGACAAGAAGGATGTGTGTGTGTGTGTGTGTGGGGGGGGGGGGTGTTCAACCAATCACAGTTCAGGAGGGCCTTCATCACTGCTGCTGGTCACTCATGTGTTGAGTAATTGAGAAAACGCACACAAACACACTGCGGGACTTTAATGAGAAAATAAGCGTTGTTTTTTTTTCTCTCTTACTTCATGAATAAAAATGACTTCTTCTCGGAGATTTAAGAAAACAGAAATCTAAATATTAGAAGAAACACAGCAGCTGTTTTTGAAGTGATTTCGCCTCCCCCCTCTCCCCCGTTTCCCCCCCAAAAATAAAAAAATTAGATATCCACAAAACAAAAGTGACACCTACTTTCAGCTGATGATTGATGGCATGAAACACAAACAAATTTGGCGACTCTCTTTTTATTTTTTCTCATAATTTCAGTAAATTATGTCAAAAATGACACCGTTTCAGAGAGCCTGCATACATTTCACATTGTTTCTCCTCCCTCAGAAAACAGAGCTGCACTACTTTAGATTAAATCAGTTTCTTTAAGACTCATCCAGGACGTACTTGGACAACAGTGATCTATTTAAAAAACATGAAGTGTGCTTTTCCTGCGGCCTTCCTGCTCCCCATAAACTCATTACTTTGATTTGATATCTCCTCCTAAATATTCAGTTTGAGGAAAAAAAACAAAAAAATTTGAATTTACGGCACAAATCATTCGTTTTCATGCAGTTTAGAGGGGGAGAGTGTAACCCAGGGTGATTTCCATAGCAACGATTTACAAATCCTCACATGGAGGCTGTCGCTGGACGCTCCAGTTTACCGATGTTCCCTAAACGCCTCACATGGAGGCTGTCGCTGGACGCTCCAGTTTACCGATGGTCCCTAAACGCCTCACATGGAGGCTGTCGCTGGACGCTACAGTTTACCGATGTTCCCTAAACGCCTCACATGGAGGCTGTCGCTGGACGCTCCAGTTTACCGATGTTCCCTAAACGCCTCACATGGAGGCTGTCGCTGGACGCTACAGTTTACCGATGTTCCCTAAACGCCTCACATGGAGGCTGTCGCTGGACGGTACAGCTGTTCCCTAAACGCCTCACAGTTTACCGATGTTCCCTAAACGCCTCACATGGAGGCTGTCGCTGGACGCTCCAATTTACCGATGTTCCCTAAACGCCTCACATGGAGGCTGTCGCTGGACGCTCCAGTTTACCAGTTATTTTATTGATGTGGGCGGGGCATCCCACGTAAAGGCGACGGACGTAAAAACGCTGCATTCGCTGACTGATGCTAGCGAGGTTTACTGCTGCGTATAAACGTAGCAAAAGTTACGTGTTTTAAAATAAAAAATATGTCAGTGTGGATAAAGAATGACGAGGATTTTTTTTATGAAGACAGAACCGAAGTAATTTAGCATTCGAACCGTTATCGTTTGGACGTTAGCAGTTAAACAGCAGCAGACAGCTAGCAGCGGTACAAACGATGTCGTAATCTCTCCTTCATGCTTTTGGAACAAACCGCATCAATATTTTACATCATCATCATGGTATTAATTAATCATTTGTAGCGCTACTTGTTCAGTCTGTTAAAGTTAACCGAGGAACAAAGTGGTCCACCACTAAAAATAAAACCACTCGATCAGCAGAAAATTCATAGACAACTATTTTGACGTTTATAGACTTTTTTTTTTTAGTTTTTTAAGGAAAATACTCAGAAATATTGACTGTTTGCTGCTTTAATTTATTTATTTGTTTTGCCCATTTTATTCTATTTAATGTTGTTTTTTTACTCCGTGACATCATGTGACCTCCCTCTGAGCTGTGGGCGGGGCAGAGCTGCAGATCGAGGCGGCACGTCTGATTGGTCGGGGACAGACACCGTCGTGTGTTTCACCGCCGGCTTTCTATGAGTCAACGGATGCAGACGACACGACTGAAGTCTGTTTTATTCTCATGTTACATTAATATTAATCACTTTACAGGCCTCACAGCTGACGAGCAAGCAAACCCAGCTTGTTTCATCTCGTCTGCACCAACAGCTCATTTGCATTTCTCCTTCTTCCTGTCACTCCATTTGATTTCGAGGGTTTGAAGACGTCTTTTTGTTT
>NW_027210690.1:1275000-1352500 GCF_029030835.1 Brachyistius frenatus | reverse complement strand
CAACCGGGAAAACAACCGGGAAAACAACCGGAAAAACAACCGGGAAAACAACCGGGAAAACAACCGGGAAAACAACCGGAAAAACAACCGGGAAAACAACCGGAAAAACAACCGGAAAAACAACCGGAAAAAGCGGGTTTAGCGTTAAAAGACAAACCGTTAAAAAACACAAACGCTGGAAATAAACGTAATAAAAGAGTTAAATGAAAATAAGAGCGGTTGAAAGCAGCCGCGTGTTGGCGGGCAGCCCGCTGACGGCGGCTTCACCTCGGATGACCCGAGTCACCGCAGACCGCCTGTCTGCCCCGGTACGAGCCCGGTACGAACCCGGTACGAGCCCCGGTACGAACCCCCGGTACGAGCCCCCGGTACGAGCCCCGGTACGAACCCCGGTACGAACCCGGTACGAACCCCGGTACGAACCCGGTACGAGCCCGGTACGAGCCCCGGTACGAACCCGGTACGAACCCCGGTACGAACCCGGTACGAACCCGGTACGAGCCCCGGTACGAGCCCCGGTACGAGCCCCCGGTACGAACCCCCGGTACGAACCCCGGTACGAGCCCCGGTACGAGCCCCGGTACGAGCCCCCAGTTCACCCCGCAGCCCGCACCGACAACAACCACCTCCTCCTCCACCTCCGCCTCCTCCTCCTCCTCCTCCACCTCCTCCTCCCTCCTCCACCTCCTCCTCCACCTCCTCCTCCTCCTCCACCTCCTCCTCCACCGGGGCTGCCCGTCTCGCGCTCCGCGCCGTTGCCGTGACACCGACTACAAAAAACGGCTCGGCTCGAGCGGAGTGACGGTAACCGGCCAGCCAAAACAAATGCCCCCCCCCCCCCCCCCCCGACATGGAAGCCCACAACATCCAGAGACCGGCTCCGAGCCGCGTCTGGCGCTGCATGTGTGGCGGGGCGGCGGAGGGGGGAAAGCGGCTACAAGCACTTAGCCGCACCGGGCATTAGCACGGAGGAGGGGGGCAGCTAACTGGCTAACGGCTAGCTGCGCGAGGGGCTAACACATTTATCATGTTGCACTTTCACCGGGGGGGGGGGGGGCTTCCAGAAAACAACAACAACAACAACAACAACAACAACAACACATCGCGAAACCGGATGACATCCACTTCTTGGACAAACTCCCCTTCGGGTTTCCAACTAAAAGTTACCTGCCAGCCAGGTGTCGGGGCGCCGCCGCGGAGCTCCGGCGGAGGTCGCAGCAAAAGGTGGTCCCCTCCTCCTCCTCCTCCTCCTCCTCCCCGCGTCGGAGGAGCACTGTGATGGAGGGCGGTGGGGGGAGCGGGGGGGAGAGTGGGGGGGGAGGGGGGTCGGTCGGTCGGTCGGTCGCAGCAGCAGCAGCAGCCCGGACAGACAGACAGACAGCCGGCCGGAGCTCCAGAGGACCGGTCCGGCTTCAACTTCACTCGGTCCCCAAAAACAACAACAATCCTCCGCCAGAAGTTTGTCCGCTGCTCGGTTCTTCTCTCCCGCTGGAGGAGCGCTGGCTTTCTGCTTCTTTCTGCTTCTTTCTGCTTCTTTTCTTTTCTTTTCTTTTCTTTTCTTTTCTTTTCTTTTCTTTGCTTTTCTTTGCTTTTCTTTGCAAAGGGGGGAGAAGAAGAGCGACCAGCGGAGAGAGAGAGAGCGGAGGAGGGTCGGAGGGTGTCGGGCTGGCGGGTCGGAGGGTGTCGGAGGGTCGGAGGGTGTCGGAGGGTGTCGGGCCGGCTGAAGGTGTTTTATTCCCCAGATATCCGGAGCGGAGCGGCGGTGCGCATGTAGCTGGTCCAGCTGGTTCACAGTAAAGATTGTAGCATAGCTAACCTAAAGACAACAGAGCAGCGAGCAGCAGCCTCCTCGCTGCTCGGAGGGGGAGCGACGGGACCACATGATCTTTTACGTCAGCATACATTTGCATAGGATGCCGAGTTTACGTCGCGAGGGGCCGTCCCGGTTCGACGTGCAAAAGATGTGCAGAAAAGTTTTTGGATCCGCGGCGGCGCCCGCCGGACGGCTGGCAAAAAACACGGGGCTGGAGGAAGCAGCGCGGGGCATGTGAGCAGCCATGCACCCCCCCCCCACACACACACACACACCCCTCTGTGTGTGTGTGTGTGTGTGTGTGTGTGTGTGTGTGTGTGTGTGTGTGTGTGTGTGTGTGTGTGTGTGTGTGTGTGTCCTCCTTCCTGCACGCCCCTCATCTGCACCGAGTCAGCTGTCTCGTGACTTGACAGCGTGCACGCCTCTTATCACAACCCTCCATATATATATAATAATAATAATAATAATAATAATAATAAACTTTAGTTGTACAGCACCTTTCATACAAGAAATTAAATGCATGAGAACAGATACAATTAAACACAAATAGACTTAAAATATAATATATTATAATACTTAAATATATTAAAGAACACCTATATATAAGACATTATGATGAATTTAATCACCATGCATATTTTTAACTCACTCTTTTAAGCATCTTATATATTTTTGAGCGGATTATTTGCACATTATTTCACTTATAATCTGTTATTTAAAAAAAAATAAAAAATCTGCACTCAAAAGGAAGTGTTTGCAAGAATACAAATGTTGTGATGCAAAACTATATATTTATTTATTTTTCGTGGGGGGGGGGGTTGCTCTTGTAACACCTGTTTGATCCTGGATCTGACCTCACTTGCTCTGGTTCTGGTGTTAAATCATCATCTAACAGGAGCTTTGAAGGGGTTGTGAGGTGTGGGAGTGGAAGTACGCCCCCCTCCTTCCTCTTCCTCCTCTTCCTCCTCCTCCCCCTCCTCCTCCCCTCGTCAGATTGCTGTCTGCATTTCATCAGGCTCATGCATTTTTGATAAATGGGGCTTGTTGTAGCTGATCACATGCAATAAAATGTAGAAACATTCCCTTCCTGTCTCTCACAGTCGGCGGGTGAAAAGATGACAGAGGGGCGACACCCGCAGGCGAGTCTGGGAACTGCACCTCTGAACTGGATGTTTCCCCTGCTTATATACAGTATACTGTATATGATGTTTTATAGGAGTAATTTCACTTCTTTTTTTTAGATGAAGTGAACCTAAAAGTTGTAAAAAAAACGTTTTTGAAAACAATAAAAAAAAAATCTGAACTTTGATTGCAGTTCACAGATTTTTAGTCGAATTTTCAGCCGTTTAATTTTAAATATAATTCCTAAAAATAAAATTTAAAAAAAGCAATCGTGACTCCTTGTCAATCAGTGCAGGTAAATAAAACTCACGTATAAAGCAGCGGCCTTCGACTTCCAGCTGCTGCACATTTTAGCTTTTGTTTTTTTAATTTGATTTGCATCTTTTAATCTCTTTTTATTTTAATATCACATATTCATCTTTTTTTCTTATTTATCCTGTAGATTGGTGTCATTTTTTTGATGTTTGTGCTGTCATATTTTCATCAAATGTGATTTAAAAATGCTGCAGTTTTCGAATAAAGTGCGAAATGACATGTTTTTTATGATTTAATTTGATTCATATTTAATTGTTTAATTTTTTTTAAGCTAATCAGCATTTCGTACTTTTTCTTTTTTCCAGATGAATATGTTGAACATTGAGCTCTCCGGGTCTTTTCCAGATTATCTCCTGCAAAATGCATCAAATCCAGACGTGACCTGAAGTGTTTTCTTTTTTTTTGTGCCATTTAACAACTAAAATCTCGCCCCTCCTTCTTTGCAGCAGCAGGTTTTTTTTAATCGTCTGCACCGAAGGGGCTGCAGCTGTCCGCCTAATCAAAGAGTTTATTCAAAACTCTATCACCAAACTGCGTATAAAAAAAACCCTGCCGATGCATTCAGGGGACGAGCCGGTGAAGGGAGGGGGGGGGCAGCCTGAAGAGTTTTCCTGCAACTGGAAGCTCTTCGCCATCATCTCCAGAATACACAATCAGGTAATGTTGCCAGGCAAAAAAAGTGCCAGCTCTAACCAATAAGCAGAGTTTTGGCCAACATCGCTTAGCAACAAAAGTTACCCCCCCCCCCACCACCACCACCACCACCACCACCACTCAAGGCTTAAAAATAGTCTTTAAAATAGTAATCGAAAACAGTCAGTGTCACAAATTTGGGCAGATGAAAAAAGCTCCGGAGGGGGAGAGGAGTCGGTCTCCTGCCCTGAGGAGGAGGAGGAGGAGGAGGAGGAGTTCATTTCGCTTCGTTTAATGTCAGTTGATGGCGCCCGCGTGGTTTTGTCGTCCTCTCCCGGTTTGATTTTAATTTTGTGTCTTGGCATTCGACAAATTCGCTTTTCTGAACAGCAGCAGAGGCCCCGGATCACCTGCAGTGACCCTGAACCAATCAGCAACCAGCAGTGATGTCATCAACCAGCAGTGATGTCATCGTTGGTTTATGAATGTTATGAATCCTCCAGTTCAGATTCTGTCCGTCACCATCTTTGCCAGTTCGGAGCGGTTTGGAGCAGGAAGTGACCATATTTGGACGAGCTGGGGGAGGAGCCAGCGGTGGATCTGACCAATTTGATCAGAAACCTGACGATACTACGTCCCGCCCACCGATAGCTGTAACCTGACTGCACCACAGGCCTGTCAATCAAACAGACACGCCCCCAAAAACAGGTCTTCTTGAATCTTCTTTTCTAATGAATGAGGGATTATTTTCAGATGGACCTCCAGAAAACTAAGAAGAAGGAGTGACTTTAGCTAACAACACCGAGATAACTGATGGACACATTTTATTCACTTTGGATTTGATGAGAGAAGTTGAATGGGAGTCTATGGAGCCGGAGGCTTTTTGGAGCCGACCTCTAGTGGCACTCGCTGGTATTGCAGCTGAAGACACTTCTGGATCGGAACCATTTTACAGACCTGAAGATACGAACTCTTTTAGAAACAGTCTGTGGTCCTGAACGTATCTCAAACACAGAACCGAGAGGAAAACCACAGGAACCTCTTAATTTCTGTTTCAACTCATATCCGCTCATTAACCAGGCGGTCATTTGAATTTTTACAGTCTGCTGTGAAACAGAAAAATGTGTGACACCCCGGGAGGGAATTTACATATTATTGTGGTTTGACAAAAAAAAAAAGAAAAGGGGACATTGGAAAAAAAACAAAGGAGATTTTTTTGCAGGTGTTCACTCAGCAGCAGTCATGAAAGTCAAACTGAAGTTAACTTTAAAAATCACACATCAAAACAGTGAAAAACTGAAGCGTTTCTCCCTTTTTATTTTGTATCTGGTGACAGAAGCCTCCGGCCTCCTCCTTCACAATTAATCAAACGGAGAAAAAAAAAGAAGAAGAAAGTCATTATTGGGAGTCACAGTCCAGCACACTGTGTCGGGCTGTGTGTGTGTGTGTGTGTGTGTGTGTGTGTGTGTGTGTGTGTGTGTGTGTGTGTGTGTGTGTGTGTGTGTGTGTGTGTGTGTGTGTGTGTGTGTGTGTGTGTGTGTGTGTGTGTGTGTGTGTGTGTGTGTGTGTGTGTGTGTGTGTGTGTGTGTGTGTGTGTGTGTGTGTGTGTGTGTGTGTGTGTGTGTGTGTGTGTGTGTGTGTGTGTGTGTGTGTGTGTGTGTGTGTGTGTGTGTGTGTGTGTGTGTGTGTGTGTGTGTCTGTCTGTGTGTGTGTGTCTGTGTGTGTGTGTGTGTGTGTGTGTGTGTGTGTGTGTGTGTGTGTGTGTGTGTGTGTGTGTGTGTGTGTGTGTGTGTGTGTGTGTGTGTGTGTCTGTGTGTGTGTGTCTGTGTGTGTGTGTGTGTGTGTGTGTGTATGTGTGTTTGGTGTGTGTGTGTGTGTGTGTGTGTGTGTGTGTGTGTCTGTGTGTGTGTGTCTGTGTGTGTGTGTGTGTGTGTGTGTGTGTGTGTGTGTGTGTGTGTGTGTGTGTGTGTGTGTGTGTGTGTGTGTGTGTGTGTGTGTGTGTGTGTGTGTGTGTGTGTGTGTGTGTGTGTGTGTGTGTGTGTGTGTGTGTGTGTGTGTGTGTGTGTGTGTGTGTGTGTGTGTGTGTGTGTGTGTGTGTGTGTGTGTGTGTGTGTGTGTGTGTGTGTGTGTGTGTGTGTGTGTGTGTGTGTGTGTGTGTGTGTGTGTGTGTGTGTGTGTGTGTGTGTGTGTGTGTGTGTGTGCTGAGGGGCTTTTATTGTGTTAGATGTGATAGGGCTGCATCTGTATCAGTAACAGCAGGAAGAGGTTTGTGTGGTTCACTGTACCATAAAAGTGACAAGAGGGGTTTAAGATTAATTATTAAAATAACTGCGAGTTAAAAGAAAAAAAAACAACGACCCGACGTGTCCTTCGATGACCAAACAGGAAGTGGGAAGTTTGTGTGACGGTGCGGGAAAAGACGTTAAAGCGTGTAAACGTGATGCATCTTTATCAGACGGATTTAAGATGAGCGAACTCGATCGAATCGATGTGAAATAGCGACAGACTGCACCTGTGTGTGTGTGTGTGGTTGTTCTTTTAAAAGCGGCTGATAAGATTTATGATGCAGGCAGATACTCAATCAATCAGCAGCACTGACTCAGCAACATTTTCACCAGCTGCAAAAGCTTCACCCGAAGCCTGATCTCAGTCTGGGAACAAATAGTCCCGAAGTAGATCAACGTGCCGTCCCAGGTACACATGGAGATACATTTAATTATGTGTTATCTATTTCTATTTGAACCTGTCCAATCTCTCCCTCCGCCTGTTGTCAGTGCAGCAAAGGTTAAGCTCCGCCCACAGAGACACACAGAAATCAGAGGACAGCAGAGACTCTCACCCTGAGCTGGAAACAAACTGCTCACAAATGAGGTCAAATCACATAAATACAAGATTTTTTTTAGCTGGACTGCAACAGCAGGTGGTGTGGAGGCGGTGGGGGGGGGGGGCTATAAAGAGAGTCTGTCACTGAGTGAAGGCACCGACTTTTAAAATGAAAAGCCCTCCAGTTTCACATAGGGTCCAGACATATACGAGGTTTAGACCAATCAGCAACAAGCAGTGATGTCATCGTTGGTTTGTGAACATTATGAATCCTCCAGTTCAGATTCTGTCCGTCACCATCTTTGCTAGTTCAGAGCGGTTTGGAGCAGGAAGTGACCATATTTGGACGAGCTGGGGGAGGAGCCAGCGGTGGATCTGACCGATCTGATTGGAAACCTGACGATACTACGTCCCGCCCACCGATAGCTGTAACCTGACTGCACCACAGACCTGTCAATCAAACAGACACGCCCCCAAAAACAGGTCTTCTTGAATCTTCTTTTCTAATGAATGAGGGATTATTTTCAGATGGACCTCCAGAAAACTAAGAAGAAGGAGTGACTTTAGCTAACAACACCGAGATAACTGATGGACACATTTTATTCACTTTGGATTTGATGAGAGAAGTTGAATGGGAGTCTATGGAGCCGGAGGCTTTTTGGAGCCGACCTCTAGTGGCACTCGCTGGTATTGCAGCTGAAGACACTTCTGGATCGGAACCATTTTACAGACCCGGAGACTTCGTCCATTTTCAAACACAGTCTGACGAACATGTCATTGCAAAACTTCTTCCAGATTTACCTGCTGCATCCTTGAAATTTTCTCCGAACGAAGGACTTGTTAAGATCTCTTGAATTTTAAAGGAATCTCTGAACAGTCCTTCAGCGTGATTTGATGAAAAGCAGCATCTCGGCTCTGAACGGCTTCATTACTGTCCGTTAAAAACAGGCCTTTTGGACGGACCCCGTATCGTGTGTGTTTTCATCCTCATCGTTTCTACAGATAAACTATTCTAACATCATAAACGGAGTCTGGCTGCTGCATCATCACACGCTCACGCGGTACATGAAGGTTACGAGCTCTGGCGCCGGGCCTCTGTGGCAGCGCCGCTCGGTCTCACTTTGACTTTTGCTGACTTTGTGTCTCAGCCAGAAAAGTCTAAACCTTTTTTTTTCTGAAGGGACGGGAGCCAAAAACAGCCGAGAGTCTTTGTTCTACAAAGCAGCGAAACAACAGTTCAGATCGAGGCGTTCAAAGTCGCCAACCTGCAGTCTGTAAAACAACACGTTAAGGCCGACTTTTTGTAAATGTGATTTTTTTTAATTAATGTCGGACTCCATCCACGTTACCGACCTTCGTGGCTCCGGATCCGAAGGGGATGTTCGGTCCAATCAGGTCCGGTGGGGTCTCATCTGTTTGGCAACATGTTTAATATCATAGCAGACACTTTACATTTAATAACGATAATTTATGGAAAAATCACATCATGAAGGCATTAAGTGGGATTCCTATTTTATAAATGCAAAAGTCAATCCCAAAGACTGGATATAAAAGTGTTCGTAGCTTCCGGGTCTAAAAAAAAAAAGGTTCTGATCCAGAAGTGTCTTCAGCTGCAATACCAGCGAGTGCCACTAGAGGTCGGCTCCAAAAAGCCTCCGGCTCCATAGACTCCCATTCAACTTCTCTCATCAAATCCAAAGTGAATAAAATGTGTCCATCAGTTATCTCGGTGTTGTTAGCTAAAGTCACTCCTTCTTCTTAGTTTTCTGGAGGTCCATCTGAAAATAATCCCTCATTCATTAGAAAAGAAGATTCAAGAAGACCTGTTTTTGGGGGCGTGTCTTTGATTGACAGGCCTGTGGTGGTCACTGCCGGTTGCTTTGTTGGTGGGTTTTCCTCTGGTAGCTCACATCGTTCATAACTGCTTCGACGCTTCGGCTTGTTTTTTTTTCTTGTTGTGATCTCGGTGTCTGAACGCTGAGCTGCTTCATTATAACAGGAACTCTGCAGCCGAGGGGATGACAAAGAAACGAGAACCTTTTAAAGCAGTAATTAAAATATCACATTGCCTGAAAACACACGTAGTGTGATGACAAACCAACAAGTTGTTTTGTTTTTTCTCTCTTCTTCCTCCTCCTCTTCTTCTTCTTCTTCTTCTGATGCTCATTAGTGAGTCACCTGCCTCACGCTGGTCCTCCTTGATGCTTTATTCATCACGAGGAGGAGGACAAGAAGCACCGCACGTTTCTGGACACATTTACATACAAATGAACTGAGTGTTCATTATTAATGCGCGCGCGCACACACACACACACACACACACACACACACACACACACACACACACACACACACACACACACACACACACACACACACACACACACACACACACACACACACACACACAGCGTCCTCTACTGCAGTGAGTGTCAATAATTACAAACATCTCTGACTCGGCACAGTGTCGGTGTTAATTCTCAGTGTGTGTGTGTGTGTGTGTGTGTGTGTGTGTGTGTGTGTGTGTGTGTGTGTGTGTGTGTGTGTGTGTTGGCGAGGTCGATCATCCCGACTTGTTTACACCGACCCGTCTCGTGACGTGCCGACAGCGGAGAGGGAGGACTTTTTCTTTCTCTGCTCGGCTGCCTCTTTGTTTTTATGCGTTTGTGTTGTTTATTCAGATCAGGAGGAGGAAAAAAAAAACCTGGAGCTGCTTCACCTGCTCTGCATAACAACATCCCCGTTCAATACATACACACACACACACACACACACACACACACACACACACACACACACACACACACACACACACACACACACACACACACACACACACACACACACACACACACACACACACACACACACACAAGTTCTGCTTACAGAGAACCAGAGGAATCGGTAGAAAATCAAAAAACAAACATCCTTCACGTCGTACTCACCGGTGTCCTCGCCTCGATACTACAAGCGCCGTGAGTCCGTTGGAGGCGAGAAAGACAACAACAACAGGTTTAAATTAAAAAAAAAAAAAAAAAAAAAAAAGAAGCCTGTTAACCCATTAAAGTTTATTATTCACCAAATAATCCCAACTAAAAAGCTGATGTATCAGTTTAAGAATAACCTTCAGCTTCACTTTTAAACCGCATTTTCGACTAAACTTTTTATTATTTAAAGAAAAACGTTTACTTGCCAACGTCGGGAGTTAACGAAGCAAAAATAGAGTTCGAAAATCGAGGTCCAAAAAACAAACAAACATGTAAGTATTTGCACGGAGCGGCAAACAAAAAAACGTGGGAACTGAGAGGACATGGTGACACAGAGAGAGGATACAGGCTAAAATCCAGCAGGGAGAGGAGGACAACGGGGGACAGCTGAAACAAATCAGGGCGGGGCCAGACGGTTCAAATGGAACTGGTCACTGACTAAAAATGACAATATATCAACTTAATTTTTAACAAAAAATATTCTACTTCAATATCCTCTGACATTTTGTTTATGTAAACGTCAGCAAACACGACACAACTCGTGAACTCTGAGGTTTCGGAAGAATTTCCGAGGTCGTGACTACCACAAGAGGGCGGCGTTCATTCGGACTCTTCTTGAAGCAGACTCAGGAAAGACAGGAGTTGAGAGACAACAAATGAAAACAGGAAATACGACAAACCTGAAAAAGGCAGAACCGTGAAATGCAATTACCACCGACGGCCACCAGGGGCTGGCTCCAAATCAAAAGTCAGTAAATGTTTTCCACAAGTTATTATGGTGTCATAATGTTTGGCTAATATGAAGAGGGATATAAAACAGACCCAAAGAAATACAAAAATTTTAAAATAACATTTAAATACATATATACCTTTTTAAAAAATATTTTTTTGATCATTTATTTTGGTGCAATATAAAGTGGCTTCCGATGTTTTTCAGTGCAATGATTTTTCCTTGTTCTTTGTTTTCTCTTTCTTGTTACATATGTTTATTTTTTAAAAATGTTAATTTAATTTCTGTCAATAAAGTTAAAAACAAAGTGAGGCCCGAACGATACTGTAGTTTTGGGGCTAACGTCGATATAAATATTGGGGAGTTAAACAAATTTCAATATCAAAATAGCTCTTAATATTTATATATTAGATATCCTGTAAAAACGGCAAATAGAAAACACAAATATTTTGCAAATGGCCCCTCAGATGTAGTTTTCAAACACACATAAAGGGGAAATTTAAATTTATATTTAAAAATATACAAAAAAACGCAAAAACAAAGAATAATTTCAACGTCATCTATTTTGAGCTTCCTGTTCTGGAAAAAAAAATACAAAAAAGTTCATATCTGTACATATCAACTAATAAATACACCATCAGGCTCTGAACAACAAAACACACTTCGGGACACAAATATAGTAAATATTAATAAAAATAATAAACATTTTAGGAGGTAGTTTCTGTGAAGTTTGGGGCGTTTTTGCTTTAAAAAAAGAAATACTTAATAATCTATTAAATATAATATATATAGAGAGAGCGATAGACGCAACCATGATTTAATTAATTAAGTTACAGTAAAGATTTACGATTAATTTTATTTATTGACCTGCAAATATGCAACATGTTGCTTCACGGAAAACAAAATATATAGATATGTATTTTTCTTCATGCATGTCATCTTTAATACACGTAACATCTTTATGATGTCAAAATAAAAGACAGAAACGGACATACAGTATATTCCAGTTTGTTTTTAAAATCACATTTCGCTGTCATACACCACCTTCACCACACGGCGGCAGCATTTAGTCGCTGTAGAGGCTGCAGCTCATCAGAGGGACCAACAAGGACGAGGCAGATTTCTTCCTTATCCCATCACTGACGGCTCTGTTTCGAGGTCAAAGGTCACCGAAGAAGGTAAAAAAAACCAACCCTAATGAATGGAGAAGTGAATGTTCGAATAGGAAAAGAAAAAATATACTGCGTATCCAAACAAATATTTTTCGGTCCCACATTTTAATCTGAGGCTTTTACTGGAGAGGTAATTATAATCAACCTCATCAGAACTAAAGTGCTGTAATTACTGTGTTTAACCACTCGGAGCTCTTACAATGACTACGACAGGCCGCTACGAGTGTCGTCCCCGCAAACCACCGCAGAGACCGGCGGACACGACCGACAGCTGCTCAGCTTCACAGCTGCAGAAAGAATTAATGGGAGTTAAATGAAAGATTTATGTTCCAGTCAAACATTTTCGAAGCCTCCAGTTCAGATTCTGTCCGTCACCATCTTTTGCTAGTTCGGTGCAGGAAGTGACCATATTTGGACGAGCTGGGGGAGGAGCCAGCGGTGGATCTGACCGATCTGATTGGAAACCTGACGATACTACGTCCCGCCCACCGATATCTGTAACCTGACTGCACCACAGGCCTGTCAATCAAACAGACACGCCCCCAAAAACAGGTGTTCTTGAATCTTCTTTTCTAATGAATGAGGGATTATTTTCAGATGGACCTCCAGAAAACTAATAAGAAGGAGTGACTTTAGCTAACAACACCGAGAGAACTGATGGACACATTTTATTCACTTTGGATTTGATGAGAGAAGTTGAATGGGAGTCTATGGAGCCGGAGGCTTTTTGGAGCCGACCTCTAGTGGCACTCGCTGGTATTGCAGCTGAAGACAACATCAGAAAAAAAGCAGCATGTGGTACGAATACTGTTATATACAGTCTATGTTTGCGAACTGTCGTAACCATTTTGTTTTGCTTTTTGAACCAGAAGTGACCGTATTTGAATGAGAAGGGGAGGAGCCAAGGGTGGCTTTTATTTTTTTGTGTGCAAAATTTTCTGTTTGTTAGCTTTGGTTGTCAGACGGTCAATTCTGAGTTTTACCGTCTGAAAACGTCTTCGCTGCAAAACCACCTGAACTGTGTCGCCATGGCAACAGGGTTCTCCAACACGACAACACAACCTGGAGAGAGGCCTAGAAAGTGTATGGTTTGATCACCAGCGCTTTTTTTCACGGTTTTCTTTGGTCCTTTATATAGTTTTATAGAAATACCGGTTTCAAAGCAAATGTATTTATATTCTGGTCTAAACCTTCGTTTTATGAGCCGAGGTGCAGCGTCCGACTCGGTGCTGCAGGTTTCCGATCAATCCCGAGCTCGGCGTTCGGCCTGAAACCACGTTCACCAAACAGTTCACACACAAACAACGGCAACGGTCGTACTTCAGCTTTTTATTGTTCTGAGAAAAAAATCAATACCAAGTAAAAAATAAATTACTTCCTTGGTTTTTATTCTTAAACAAGCTGCTCTCCTCGCAGACCTGAAGGCCTCAGAAACACTGAACTCAGGAGACGTTTGGGGGAAAAGTTGAAAAGCAAAACTGTTTGGGGACCAAATGGATTTCACTGAGAGACGACAACATCACAAATAAATGCGTCTTTCCAGCAGCTGAAAATAAGTGTAAAGAAATCAAACACATAAATTAATTCAAACTCGTTTTTTTCAACTTCAAATAGAAGCTGTTGTCTTCTTGTGTCGGATAATAAAGATGTAACGGAGATGTTTCGTTTTCGGGTTCAAGTTTGGCTTAAATGAGCTTCCTGTTGAAGTCAAAATTTAAAGACAGTGAGAAAGTAAATATTATTAATAAAACAATTTAAAAAAAAAAAAAGAACAGAAAAAAAATCGAATCTTTGTTAAATTTACCGCCAACATTCGGCCAAAGTTCAAAGTACGAAGAAATATAATCTCTCTTAACGTAAACGATGACGCCAACAGAGTTCACTTTGAGCTTAATACTGCAACAATAACTGCACTAAAAGAACCAAATCCTCTTTATATGCAACAGAAAAATACGTCTTGTGGCTTTATGGGATTAAAATGTGATACATTGAAATAAACAAAAAAATCATGCAAAACTTCGTATAAATAACTTCTGAAGCTGGAAACTGAAAAAAAAAAAGGAGGTAAACAACAAAAACAGCAACAACAAACCAACAGATTACAAACATCTCAAGGAAATAATTAGTTTTTTTTTGGTATAATCAAAATCTTTTCGTATGTTTTTATTTTAAAAGTAAAAATCTTCCGATGCTAACGGGGGACGAGCTAACGTAACAAAAATACTCGGTTGTCGTACTCGACCACCAGGAGGCACTTTTAAAAAAAAGAAAAAAGAAAAAGGAAATTAGAACCTGAAAGAGGAAGAAGAAACTGGAGACGGGACCGCCTCCGTTTCACTGATGAACAGGAAACAGGAAGTTCACCTGGTGGACGAACGAGGCGAAAACAAACGACAGGAAACTGTTTGGCTAGCATAGAAGAGTTAAAACAGTCCCAACCTGACCCCCCCCCCCCACCCCCCAACCCCCCCGTCCCCTCTACGATGTCCGTAAGAAACCCTCCTCATCAGGCACTTGTTGATTTGTCCGTAACGGCTCCGATATCCGCCGCCCAATCAGAAAGCGGCGCTCCGCTCGCGTCCCGCCTCAGTTAGTTGGCGCCGTCGCTCCTCCGTTCCGTCTCCTCTTCGAGCCGACTTGGTCTCCGTCGGCCCTCGACGCTGCGAGCGCTGCGGTGCACGTCGCCGAGCGCGGGGTCGTCGGGCGACACGGGGCGCGGCGCCGGGTAGTTGGGCTGGTAGTAGCGGTACGGGTCGTCCTCCTCCACCTCGCCGTAGTTCTGGAAGACGTTGGACGGCAGTTGGACTGCGGGGACAGCGCCGACGTCAGTGAGATCCTCGCCCTCTGCGTTGTCGTCGTCACCCGACCGACCCGGCAGCGAAGCCAAAGCAGCACCGGCGCCCAAAACCAAGATGGCCGACCGCCCACCCCAGCCACCACAGGAAGCAATCGTTTTGGAGCGGCGCGTCGGGTTTTAGTTTTTTTGGGTTAGACGGGGAATCGGGTAAAAGAAGGAAGGAGGCGGGAGACAACAGACAAGGACAAGGACAAGGGTTACCGAGGGTTACGGAGTCGGGGTTGGCATGGTTACGGACTGACAAATACCGAAAGCAGCTAGGAGGAAGTTTAAGGACAAACAGCTTCAAAACTAACAGTTAGAATAAGCGACAATGTTTTGAGTTTAATGTGGCGAGTATTAGATCTGTTATCGATCAGATGACAATCAAACCGTCGCACTTTACGTGGTTTTATGTTTTCAAGTTGCATCTTTAAACGTTAAAGATTTCTTTGTACGTAAAACGTGCAAAATATATGTCAAAGGTTGTCGTGCAGATGAGTTTTTGTTTTGTTTTTGTGTGTGTGTGTGTTACAGGAGTTTTTATTGAGTCAGTGAAGCCTGTGAATTAAAACAGAGGCACCAGATGATCATAATCGAGAAGGAAAAAGTGAGGAGATCGTGTCAGTTTACAAGAAATCTGGATTTTTACGATATTCCACATTTTTCTGATTCCAAAAATGTTTTTCTCGAAAAAGGACTAACAAAAGAATCATCCGAATGTGGATTAATCCCCAACAAATTACTCTTGATGGAGCCACAATCTAGTTTTTTTTGTCCATTTCATGTCAATTTTTTTTTTTTTGGAGAACCACGTATCTCTAAAAAGATAAGAAAGTCAACAAACCCAACAAAACACACGTCGGTTTTTCAGCTTTGTGACATTTTTACAGTGTGTACAAGAAGTCTTTTTTTTTTTTTTTTTTTTTTATACATTAAGGAAATAAATCCCTTCAGTTTATCAGAACATTTTTAAATCAGCAGATTTGGAGATACGTGTTTTTTTCACGAGACAGGAAGAAGATAAAAAAAAACTAGTTTAAAAGCTAAAGTGAAATAAAAAAGTTCAAGATAGTTTTTTCTCTGATTCAGTAGGGTGGAAGTATAAAGTTGAATTAAAAGTGGAAATACTCACGTAAAGTACAAATAAAACAGAGCAGTTACAGTTACAGTCCATCGCTGCCCCCCTGTGGCTCATTCAGTAACTACACTTCTATTTCCTCCTGTTTGTTTGCAGCAGTTTTGTTGTTTACATGATATGTTTGTCAGGAATCAGACAAACATGTTAGTTTCAGTCTTTTCCTGGGATTTCATGACAATTAGCAAAAACATAGACTATCAATGTTACTTTCAGAAATAATTGTAATATTTGCTTAATAAATGTTTTCATTGTTGTTTAATCTGCAAATTATTTTCTTGATGAATAAAGTGATTAATAAAGTCTCTATAATTCAATATACAGTGAAAAATTCATTCTTTGTTTGACTGACAGTTCAAAAACATTCACTTTACCGACACGTTCGACAAAGAAAAGCAGCAAAACTGCACATTTTAGAGGTTTCAATCAGGAAATGTTTGATATCTTTACTTAAGTATCTACTAAAAATAAAGATTCTCTTATCGAAAGTATTTTTTATTTTCATTTAATTCCAATATAATATTTGTGGTTGGGGCGAATCGGCTGATGTCACTGACACCACCTCCATCACCTGCAGCAGTTAGAGCGTCTAAAGTTTTTTTTATTGTGAACGCAGCTCAGTCGTCACGGAAACGCTGCGCGGCGACAAACGGCGGCGGACAGACAGACAGAGACAAGAGACACAGGAAGGATTACGACATGCGGACGCCACTCACATGACGCCCCTGTGTGACCTTTAACCTCCACACACACACACACACACACACACACACACACACACACACACACACACACACACACACACACACACACACACACACACACACACACACACACACACACACACACACGAGACGACCACCATCATGCACTCAGCGGGTGAAGATGACTCCTGCAGGGTTTTCAGGTGCTGATTTTTTTTTTTTTTTTTTTTTAAATATACGTGAATGTGGAGCTGTCAGAATGTAATTTCCCATGAGCCTTTGCCTGAAACAGAAATCACCTGCAACTTTTCATGTGATTTAAATTATTTTGTATTTTTTTTTGCAAACTAATTTGTACGGTTTTAATCAGCGATGTGAAAACCCTCCACGGAGCATCTTGATGGAGATGGACGACACCGACAGGTTCGACACCACGCAGAAGGAAAAACGTTGAGGTGCAGAGTTCACACGGGATTCGGGAACTTAAAGGTCAAATCACCCGTTTCATCGCAAACATAAAGCCCGTGGGCCAAGTTTGGGCCGCGCCCTCATTGTTTTGGGTCACGTCTGACAAACTCGTACTTTTTCATACTTAAATGCTGTTAAAATACAAACTATAATGACGACGTGCTAAAATTTAGAATTATTTACACATTTTCAGTGTTTCACTTTCTGATTTCAAGTTTTTGCATCTAAAAAGCAGCGTTTTCTATTTGATTTCAAACCTTTTTGGTTTAGCTCAGATTAGCGTAAAGACAAAAAAAAAAAAATAGGAGGAAACAGTTCGACCGGTTTTTTTTTGGTCCACAAACAAAACTCACCTGTAAATCTCACTAATTAACACGTTGTGTCTCTTTGTTGTGTTTTTACAACAAATCAAGCATTAAAATAGTCATCACCTCCAAAACATCATGACAATACAACTTGATAAAAGTTCATATATATGGATATTTTTTTCCAGGATTTTTCTTGTTTTGGATGATAATGATGCTTTGGAATGACACTTCTAAAAGTTTGAGGGCTTTCATGTTTTTTTTTCATGCTATGCATGTTTTTTTTGGACATTTTGCCACATTGTTGAAGCTAAAGTTGCTTTTACTGCTGAGGTTCCAAATTTTTTTTACCTGTTTGATGTTTCGGGTGAAATGAGCCTTTAAGACAACTCTGAGGACAAACTTGCAGAAGAAGACACAGATTTGTCTTGAGAGTTTATGTTTTGTTGATGTTGACCGTCCAGAACAAACGCAGTGATATTCGAGATCGTGCAGAAACTTCAGCGTCTCAGCAGGTTGAACTGACGTCCGTATCTTCGCTGTGAGAATCTCTGAAAGGCGTCTGACCTTCCAAGAGACACCGAGCGACTCAGCGGCCAAAAGACCAGCGGCGCCGGAAGGCGTTCATGCACACTTCTTTCTGATCAAATAATAACTTCATTTGGACCCTACGTACCTCCGACATTGTAGCCCACGCAGGAGTTCTGGTCGCAGTAACCCGGAGGTCCCGCGGTGCCGACGGGTCCGGGGACCCCGGGTCGACCGGGGGCTCCGGGGTTTCCGGGTCGCCCCGACGAACCCTGGCTGCCGGTTCGGCCTTGTCCTTGAGCACCTGAGAGGAAGACGAGGACAATTTCAGAAGATAAAAGTACAAATCTAGACAATGTAGTTCGAGCCGGGTCCGGACCGATTTGGTTCCGACCTTCACCGATGGTCCTGAACTTTGAGTCGAGACTGAAAGAAAGAGATCTTGGAGGAAAATGTCTGAAAAGAGTTTCCTCTGCAGGGTTCAGCCTTCGAGGCGAGAGCTCCGACATCCGGAGGGAGCTCAGGGCTCTGGTTTCGGACCTGGTTCTGGTTCGGCTTTAAACCTTCATTTTGGGAGCAGTTTGAGACTTGATTTTGGAGCATCTTTTTTCGGGTTTAGGACAAGTTTCAGTTCTGGTTTCAAAGCTGGTTTCAGACTTTGTGTAGGACTAGTCTAGGGCTAGAAACCAGTCTAGTTTCTATCCTGGTTTGGGACCTGCTTTTGGGACTAGATCCAGACTTTGTTTAGGACTTTTTATTTGGACCTGATTTCAGACTGTCTCCAAGATCTCGTGGTCTGGGAACGCCTCGGGATCCTCCAGGAGGAGCTAGAACATGTTGCTGAGGAAGAAGGAGGTCCGGCCTAACCTGCTGCCACCGATGCCGGACCTCGGACACGAGGCAGGAAATGGAAGGATGCTTTTTCTTTCACTATTTAGGCGACATTTAGCACTTTCTTCTCCACATTAATACCATTGTCAAACAAATCTGTAAGAATTATGTGGAAATCCAGCTTGGAAACATCGTACGATGCAGCTCTTTTAATTTACCGGGAGGTCCTGGAGGTCCTCTGGGTCCTTGGACACCAACACCCGGAGATCCCTTCTCGCCCTTCTCTCCTAGTTGACCTGGACACGCAGACAAAAAATAAAACAGTGTTGTAAGATGCTGTAAACAGCACAGAAAACCTTTAGATTACTGCATGTACAATTTGTTCGGCTCGCTGCTCAGGTGAGCCCCCTACAGGCGAACATTAGTACTTTTAGAAAGTCAATCTTTTTATTTAATTGGTGTTTTTCCCTCAGTATTAACATATGAAACTTTCAGCTGTCAGGATGTTCAGCCTGATTTAGTCTAGTAATAATCCCCGTTGGTCTTGTCGACCGTCTTACCTCTTTCTCCCGGTTGCCCGTTTTGTCCGTTCTGCCCTGGGAAGCCAGGTCTTCCCGGGGGTCCCTGTTCTCCCTGGGGACCCGGGTTTCCCTGTCGGCCGGCCTCTCCGGGAGGTCCGGGCACTGTGCGGATGGACACCGGTGGACTGGGCGCCTGGTTCAGGATGGAGTTGTAGCGCGCCATGTGGCCTGGAAACAGGAGGACCAATGAATTTTCTACAGTCCCAGAAAATGGAAGGACTTAAAGGAACATCTTGGTCGGAGCATCTTTTTGGACCACATGCATATTAGGCAGCAGTGTTTAAAAAGTTTTGGCTCCCTGGTTTGCAGCATCAGGCTGGAGAGAAAATACCTAATGAGGACTTGATAAACCAGCTGTTGCTGTAGATCCTTTCAGAGATGTAATACACTTGTAATTAGATAATAATCTGACTTTTATAATTGCAGAATAATTATAAACTCCATCATGCTCCCTGAAACTCAGAAAATACTCTGGTTTGCACTTCTACTGAAAGTCGTAGCGTTTTTGTTTTTTTTAACTCACTTTGGATGAGCTGCTCACAGACCTGCCTGGCGATGGCCTGAACCGACGCCGCCGACTGGAGGTCACCCTGAAGACACACACACAAGCAAGAGTTCTGTTTATTTACACCATTTTGTATTTATCGACACACTGTCGTACATGCAGAATGTCACAGTTCACCGTGAGAATGAATGTTTGTTAAATCAGTCATTTTATGAATGGAGTTTGGTTCCCGAGCCACTGAAACCAGCCATTTATCTGCAGCTGCTGTGTCAAATGAGTATTTACCGACACGCTCGAGTTATTTAAATCCAACTGTGCCGGGAAAAAACCCAAAAACCTTTAATTTTTCATTTCACTGGATAATCACACTTAATCACACTCATTTTATTCATCTGCTGGGCTTGAAGTTTCTACGCTCGGATCAACGGGAGCCTAAAATGAGCTTCCGGAGCGAGGAGGGAAAGTTTGCCGGGGTTAGTCATGAAAATAGTAATCATAAATGCTGCGCTTTGACTGACTGCACCAAATTCTGCTAGTGGCTGGAAACTGGGGTACAAAAAGAAAAAAAAAAGAAAGAAAGAAAGCAAACTGTGGAAAAACAACTGCTGACAATTTTTTTTCCCAAAGAAAGGTGAGCATCGTATGGCTGTCGGTAGCGTTGGAACATTTCCCCGTCGCCTGACGGTCACGATGAATGGATTGATGTGCAAATTTGTTGGCCAAATAAACGTGCTTGGAAACCGCTTATAAAACCTTTTATAGTTTACCAGATTTTAATTAAATTTCATAATATCATGTCATGAAATACCAAAAAAACCTGCTGCCTTAAAATAAAAAATTGAGGCCATGTTAGTTTGTTCAGCCTTGAATCCGATATGTGCAGTAAACGGTGGAGTTTTATTTGAAGTTATTAAGTTTACTTTGTTTGGATTTGTGTCTGTTGGCCAGGAAACCAATGGTGGATAAAAAAAACAAACAAGTGTTTTCTTTTTCTGCCAACCTCCCACAAACTCCAACTGTTTGCCTTGTTTACCCTCAAATATCCAAAACATAACTGCACATTTTTTTGGTGTAATTGGAACAATTTTTTTCCCCATTTTAAGCAGATTTGCATGTATTTGTTCTTTTTTTTTTTTTTACAGACTACGCAACTTTTTTCACGCTATTTTTTTTTAAGCAAATCAGTCGTATTCTGTTACCAGGGAATCCGAACATGCCCGTGTCTTAACAGTTATGTAAATGAGGAGCAGGGAAAGTTTGATTATTACATCAACCACTCACCCGTTCACCTTTATCTCCTTTGCCTCCAGGAAGACCCTGCAACAGAAAACAGTTGATTAAAACAAAATAACACAAATCTGAGCTTTAACTGTGTAGAAAAAAGTTGTTTAAATCTTCGTACATTTCTCATATTAAAGATCCAATATTTCATAGTTTTATTATTTCATCTTGATCTCCTTCAGAAGATGTTTTTAAGCACCAGAAACCATCTCAGTGCAGTTTTACATCTCCTCTCTGCAGACTCCACCAACAAACAGGCTGTTCTGTGACTGCGTCTTTAATGTGACCCTCTCTTCTGATTGGCTGACTTCTTTCTGAGTGACACACGTCCAGGCCAATCACGGGAGTTCTTCATTCTTGTACGCTCGCTAGCTCTGCGACAGAATGATGTCAAATAATATCAAAAAGGTTGGACGGTGGACCGCGATGAAGATCGGACGCAGGACGGGAGTGTGTGTGACATCACAAACGGCTCGGTCGCTGAATACGGGGGAATGTGTGACGCATTTTCTCTTTTGACAATTCCACAGTATTTATGTAGCTCCTAGATCTGATTTATAAATTAAATGAAAATCTGAATTTGTATGATAAGGGGACCTTTAAAAAAACATAAATCGTGAAGGGGAGGATCCTTTAGTCAGCTTGAAAATGTTCAAAAATATTGTAGTACATTGTTTCCTGAGTCAAGTATATAGTTTGAATATGCTGCTTGTGTTATGGTGATTTTTTTCCCCCAAAGCTTTTGCATACTGTATGTGCCACTAAAAAAAAAAAAATACAAAAAACTTTCATGAACTTTCTGTAACCGTAGTAAATTCTCTAATGTTTAACATGTAGAAAGGTAAATATATGCAGGAAACAGATGTGGAGATTTTTTAAAAGACAATAATCAGTTGATGAGGGCTGGCCGCGGTCCGCCCACGCTTCTGTAATTACATGCTTGACAACAAGCGATGAAAAAGCAATTTGTCAACAGTTTGTATTGCCTCCCACAGAATCTGGTTTCATGTTTTTAGGTGCTGCAGTCGAAATGGATGAAGTGAATGCAAAAGTGCCTTAAAGAGCAATACCACCGAGTGCCACTAGGGGCTGGCTCCAAAAAAAACCTCTGGCCCCCTTGGTTTTTAGAAAACTAATAGGAAGTGGAGCCTTTGGCTTTAGTGAGGGATGGATCTGACACTAAGACCCGCCCACCTACATTGGCACCTTGACTGCACCACAGGCCTGTCAATCGAACAGACACGCCCCCAAACGTACCGCCTATCTAATGACACTATCATGACTTGTGAAAACATTTACTGACTTTGTACTGCAGGAGAGATTTTTTTGGAGCGAGCCCCTGGTGGAGAGAACTTGATGCTTCTTTCAATGGGAGTCGACAGGAGACAGCCCCTAGTGGCACTAAGTGGTATTGGACTTAAATGCGATTCAACAGTGGCTTGATTTTTCAAACCTGAAAGCTACGTCCACTTTTATAAACAGTCTGATGTTGTCAATGCATGAGTTGTAGATTTAATTCCTCAAACTGTACGGCCACATAATTAATATCCACGATTGAAACTCTTTGTTTTACTGAGTTTGATTTTGTCAATAACAACAATGTTAAATACTACAAGGCCTCCAGACTGACAGACTCACCGGTGGTCCCAGTTCTCCGTGTTTTCCCGGAGGGCCGGAGGTTCCCGGGGATCCGGGGGCTCCTGGGGTCCCCTGTAGAGACGGACACATATAAAGAGGAAATCATCTGATTGGTCGGGTACACTCAGTTTCACACTTTATCGTGACCCACTTTGGGGCCATTTTTTGAGTGTGTATGTGGGAAAAAAACAAAAAACAAGGAAAGGTTTCGAGAAAACTTTGTATTTTGTGAACTCTACCGAATTTCTGTTGCTTTTATTTTGAAGCATATATGTTTCCACGTGTCGAAGCGAGCGTCCAGTAGCTGTTTTGCGGTCAGCGTTGCCATGACAGCACCGACCAAAGCTGACGGCGTTAACATTCGTAGACAGTTTTAGGTATTATATCCATTTTTTTATTTCAAGTTTTCAGCCCTAGTTGCACTTTAATTAGAGTTTATTTAATGTTGTCAAAAGTGTGTGAAAGGATTCACGCTTAAGAAATGTAGTTGCTCAAAAATTTAAAAAAATTTGGATCGTGACTTTATGACGAATAAAACAATTTGGCTCCGAACGGGAAAACCAGGACAAACCGAAACAGCATGTTGTCCACTGCAGACACTTAACATTCAAGATTTAAGCTTTTTCTTTAAAAAAAAAAAACAAACAGATGGAAAAAATCTCAAACATTTCCAAACTTTAGTCAGACCTGAAAATAATAAATTCTATAAAATGCGGTGAGTTTAATTTTAGAGTGACAGCGTGTCTCCAGTTGTTTGCTGCCACCGTCGTCAAACATGCAAATATCCACTGTGGTTCCTTCCTGACCTCACAAACAGCCGAGTACTTACTGTTAACAGTCCACTGAATGACGCAGAATCACTTACCATAGTTCCCGGGGGCCCCTGTCTGCCCGGGGGGCCGTCCTTCCCTGGCAGCCCCTGTGGAGGTGAAGGAAGAAAACACTGCATTAATCTCCATCTGTACGCTGATGACACTCAATTTTATATGTCATTGAAACCGGAGGAAAATAATCAGTCAAACAAAAAATCTGAAGTTATTTCACTGTTTATCCAGTCTTAGTTTTCCCTTCCTTCTGTTAAAAGAGAGTTTTTCCTTCTGTTGGAGGTTTCTCCATGATAAAAGAGAGTTTTTCCTTCTGTTGGAGGTTTCTTCTGTTAGAAGAGAGTTTTTCCTTCTGTTGGAGGTTTCTTCTGTTAAAAGAGTGTTTTTCCTTCTGTTGGAGGTTTCTTCTGTTAGAAGAGAGTTTTTCCTTCTGTTGGAGGTTTCTTCTGTTAAAAGAGAGTTTTTCCTTCTGTTGGAGGTTTCTTCTGTTAGAAGAGAGTTTTTCCTTCTGTTGGAGGTTTCTTCTGTTAAAAGAGAGTTTTTCCTTCTGTTGGAGGTTTCTTCATGTTAAAAGAGAGTTTTTCCTTCTGTTGGAGGTTTCTTCATGGCAAAAGAGAGATTTTCCTTCCTTCTGTTGGAGGTTAATATCCATTAAAGGAGAGCTTTTCCCCCCTATTTTATGTGGGAATTGTTGAAATGTTGGTTTTCTCTCTGTAATGTTGCAAAAGTTCTGCTGTAAGGATGCTGTAATGTGTTCAGTGACCTGAAGTAACCTGTGTTGTGATTTGGCGCTATATAACTAAAATTTGAATTGAATCTTCCCTTCATTGGCCGCCTATAGAACTGATAATACAGTTTCAGGCTCTGACTTAAAACACTGAACATTCAAAGCTAATCAAAGCTAACAGCCTCACTAGTGTTTTTGTTTCTTTGTAAGATTTTATGGCTGCAGATGAAGCCAGCGAGACATCCCAGGATTCTTTTACAGTTTCGGTATTTACAGTGTTAACCAGCTGTAGTATCATTGTACGTCGTGACTCACTCTGGTTCCTGCAGGTCCTTCTCTTCCTTGACCTCCGGCTCGACCAGGAATTCCCTGAAACACCAAAGAGGAGAGCAGAGGTCAGGAAAGTCGCGGTCACACCAACTACAACGAGTTTCTGATGGCCGGCGCTAAGCGGTGCCAAACGTAACGCTCGATTGGAAAACCTGCCGATACTACGTCCCGCCCACCGATAACTGTAACCTGACTGTACCTGAGTTCCTTGTTGTCCCGCCTCTCCTTTCTGGCCCCTCTCGCCCGGAGCGCCCTGCGAGGGGAAACAGTAGACAAGTCTTGACCTGAAGTTGATAACAGTGAGAGACCGACGATGCGGAAGACAGAGGAAGACCAACATGTGTCCTACCGGGGCTCCGATGATGGCGCGACCGCTGGGTCCCTGTGGCCCCGGGGGTCCCTGAGCTCCGGGTACACCGGTGTCCCCGACGGGACCGGTCGGCCCCTGGAGGAGAACAAGAAGAGCAGATGCAGAAAAAAGGTGTGAAATACGCAGGTTTTATTAATGGTGGAAGAGCCAACATACAGAAGGTCCGATTTTACAGGATGTGTTGAGACTAAAATAATTTGTGGAAAATTTTGTGGGAATTTTGCAAAACTTCAAGCTCCTGCAATTATTGTGGAAATTGTTTGAATATGCATTCATTATTATTATTATTATTTTTGTATGCCCCACCTTCCTTCCTGTTTATTCAATACCAACAACTTCACGTGGTGCTTTTACAAAACACCCTCAACATGCAGATTAATTTACACTTGAGAAAAGAAAACTTTAAACACTAATCTCGTGCTGACTTTAAAGATAACTCGGAAATATATTTGAACAGACTGCAGATGTGGGCGCTGCTGAAAAATCTGATCTTTATCTCGACTCGTCCATATCAAAAAGTTAAGACTTTCCAACCGGGTCTCTTGTGGTGTCGCGTCATTTAACGTCCTGCCAGCTGTTCACATTTATGAACTCTACGTGAAAATCCAGTTAAAGTTATGTACAAGTTTTACAATCTAATAACAAACAGAGTCGTAACGGTTGATTTTTTTTTTTTTAAGTTGCTTTTGTAAAACCCCCATCCCTCCATCGTGAGTCCCTCCATCAACACACCAACATGCGACACGTGACCTTCAAACAGCGTCCTATTGGTCGATGAAGCCTAATCTTGGTTGTAACATCTGATAATCTCAAACGATGGTACAGAGGAAACAAAGACGTCAAATGTTCTTCGTACATGTTGCATCAACGGGATTCATATCAGGTGTTTTTGAGTGTATTAAAATATACTGAAAACAACTAGAATTGTGAAAGAAAACATTTGATAAAAGGTTTTCACGAGTCCAAACGATGATTAAAATACAAACAAATTGAGCACTTACAGTGGGTACGGAAAGTATTCAGACCCTTTTACATTTTTCACTCTTTGTTTCATTGCAGCCATTTGCTAAAATCAAAAAAGTTCATTTTATTTCTCATTAATGTACACTCAGCACCCCATCTTGACAGAAAAAAACTGAAATGTAGAAATTTGTGCACATTTATTAAAAAAGAAAAACTGAAATATCACATGGTCATAAGTATTCAGACCCTTTGCTGTGACACTCATATTTAACTCACATGCTGTCCATTTCTTCTGATCCTCCTTGAGATGGTTCTACTCCTTCATTGGAGTCCAGCTGTGTTTAATTAAACTGATTGGACTTGATTAGGAAAGGCACACACCTGTCTATATAAGACCTTACAGCTCACAGTGCATGTCAGAGCAAATGAGAATCATGAGGTCGAAGGAACTGTCCAAGGAGCTCAGAGACAGAGTTGTGGCAAGGCACAGATCTGGCCAAGGTTACAAAATAATTTCTGCAGCACTCAAGGTTCCTAAGAGCACAGTGGCCTCCATAATCCTTAAATGGAAGAAGTTTGGGACGACCAGAACTCTTCGTAGACCTGGCCGTCCAGCCAAACTGAGCAATCGTGGGAGAAGAGCCTTGGTGAGAGAGGTAAAGAAGAACCCAAAGATCACTGTGGCTGAGCTCCAGAGATGCAGTAGGGAGATGGGAGAAAGTTCCACAAAGTCAACGATCACTGCAGCCCTCCACCAGTCGGGGCTTTATGGCCGAGTGGCCCGACGGAAGCCTCTCCTCAGTGCAAGACATATGAAAGCCCGCATAGAGTTTGCCAAAAAACACATGAAGGACTCCCAGACTATGAGAAATAAGATTCTCTGGTCTGATGAGACCAAGATTGAACTTGTTGGCGTTAATTCTAAGCGGTATGTGTGGAGAAAACCAGGCACTGCTCATCACCTGCCCAATACAATCCCAACAGTGAAACATGGTGGTGGCAGCATCATGCTATGGGGGTGTTTTTCAGCTGCAGGGACAGGACGACTGGTTGCAATTGAAGGAAAGATGAATGCGGCCAAGTACAGAGATATCCTGGAAGAAAACCTCTTCCAGAGTGCTCTGGACCTCAGACTGGGCCGAAGGTTCACCTTCCAACAAGACAATGACCCGAAGCACACAGCTAAAATAACAAAGGAGTGGCTTCAGAACAACTCTGTGACCATTCTTGACTGGCCCAGCCAGAGCCCTGACCTAAACCCAATTGAGCATCTCTGGAGAGACCTGAAAATATCTGTCCACCAACGTTCACCATCCAACCTGACGGAACTGGAGAGGATCTGCAAGGAAGAATGGCAGAGGATCCCCAAATCCAGGTGTGAAAAGCTTGTTGCATCATTCCCAAGAAGACTCATGGCTGTACGAGCTCAAAAGGGTGCTTCTACTCAATACTGAGCAAAGGGTCTGAATACTTATGACCATGTGATATTTCAGTTTTTCTTTTTTAATAAATGTGCACAAATTTCTACATTTCTGTTTTTTTCTGTCAAGATGGGGTGCTGAGTGTACATTAATGAGAAATAAAATGACCTTTTTTGATTTTAGCAAATGGCTGCAATGAAACAAAGAGTGAAAAATGTAAAGGGGTCTGAATACTTTCCGTACCCACTGTATATGGGTGGTTTTTAACTTTTCTGTGATTAAAGTTTGATGGTGTGTCTGTGTGTTTTCCTGCCCTAACTTCCTCAACACTTCCTGTTGAAACCTCACCAGTACGTACAGAATCAGAGAGACAGAGAAACACACACACACAGCAGCAGCATCGGAGAACAAAGTTATATTAACGACTTACAGCCACAAACCACGAGCATCAAAAATCTGCTTCGCAAAAAGAAAACCATTTTGTTTTTGGAAGGATACAAACTGATACAGCTGAGACAAAAAAAGAAAAATACTTTTCAGTTTCTGCACATCTAAAAAAAAAAAAAATGTTCAACATCTACGAGGACCCGAATTTGATGTTAAACGTGACCCTCTGCGAAAGAACCGGAGGGGTGAGGCTGGAGCAGCTGATCGACATCTATGAGAGGGGAGACGCTCAGGATGCTGGTTCGACACCGGATGGAGGTGAGCGTCAAAAACTCTCAAAGAAATGTAAAAAAAACAACCAGTTTTTAAACTTGAGATTTTGCTATGAATCATATTTGTACAAGATAGTGAAAATAAATATTATGTAAATATTTATATTCTAAAATGTTTTATTTCTATCTTATTTTCTATTGTATTTGTAATATTTTTCTTATTGTGTGCAGTTTTTTTTTTTAACTGTGTTTCTATGCTGCTGCGATGACTAAAATTTCCCCACTGTGGGATTAATAACGTTTTATCTATCGATCGATCTAAATATTCTAATAAAACACAATAAAATATCTGCACAAGAGCCTCTACAAGATTTAGCATCAACTTTACAATTGTAACATTCAGTACAGTTCATTTCTGTTTAGAGCTACTTGTGCATTTTCATACTTATATTAATTGAGCATTTTTGCATATTTTTAATTTAAGAACTATAAAATTAAATTTCAATTCTTAAGTTTCCTTATATTCTAATAATTATTATTATTATTTTTTTTTACTAGCTGTTTAGCACAATCTGCATTTCACTGAATTCGTTTTTTTTTAATGACATTTATGACTGTCACAATAAGAGCTATAATACTGTTTAATTAATGGCAAAAAAAAATTGTAGAAAGTTCTGCGGGAATTTTGCTCAATTTCAAGCTCCCACAAATACTGTGGAAATTGCTTGAATGTGCATTCATTATTGTTATTATCATTATTGTAAGCCCCCTTCCGCCCCTCTCCTTCCTGTCTATTCAACACCAGCGACCTCTCGTGGTGCTTTTACAAAACACTCTTAACATGGAGATTCCTTTACACTTGAGAAAAAAAAACCTTAAGCACTACTCAGCGCTGACTTTTAAAATAACTCTCCCTTCATACTTATATTAATTAAGCATTTTTGTATATTTTTATACATTCTTTTTTCAAATTCTTAAATTACGGTATATTCTAAGAATTATTTACTAGCTGTTTAGCACAATCTGCATTTCACTGAATTAGAAATGAATCTGACAGATATGACTTTAGCGTGATGGGTTTTTGTAGGTTGTGATGTTTTGTGACCCAAAACAAAAAAAAAGAACAAATACGCGTAAATGAAATTGTGTTGTTTTGCTTTGCCTCCGTAGGAACGACCCCCCAGAAGCATCTTTCGGTCGTGCAAAGAAACCCTTTCAGAGCTGCTGCACTGACTCTTGGTCTCGTGTGTCTCCTGCTGCTCGTCTGGATTATCGTCCTGTACAACCTCTGTAAGGACTCCACCTTACTTTAGAGGGTAGATCAAAAAAGTTCAGAGGCTTGTTTTTCTTGTTATCTGCAACGATGCTTACCGAGCAGGAAGAAGCAATAAATCTCAAAAATCAGCACCCGTGTTTACGCCCTGGTCACACACAAAAAAAAAAGACCACATTTGTGATTTGTGAAACTTGAGCAGAGAAACATCAGATTTAATGTAAAAAAAATGTTTTGGGTGGGGTGGGGGTAAAGAGGGTGCAGGGAGACAAATCTCAGTGAATAAGAGGGATGGGGAGAAAAAAAAACTAACAGACAGCTAATTTTGCTAAAAACGTGCTAAACTCAAGTTAACAAACAGCTAATTTGCTAAAACCATTGAAGTTAATAATCAGTTGACTATGCTAACAGACAAATATAAACAGGTCATTTCTGCTAAATTTGAGTTACCAACCAGTTAACAACCCAACGAGTTTATTACTTCCTCCTGCTCGTCCTGCCGTGCTCCGCGTCTCCGAACTTTGATCGCACCTCGTACATCACGAGTCGCCAAAAACTTTTATGAAATAGTTTTTTCTTTTCACATAACTGCACTGATTTTCTTGGTTTTCACGAGATACAGCAGCCAATTTGAAAGAAAACCAGCTCAAGCTGAACGAGAGTTGCTGCCGGTGGGGAAAAGAAAACCAGACAACCACGAACATTTCAGGTGAGAAATGTTTAACAAGAAACCTTCTGAAATTAAACCGTCGTGTCATGACATGATTTGAAATTGTTTTGATTATTTCTTGAAGAGTGGAAGCTAATTCAAAGCAGTTATTACTACATGTCGCCTGGGAAGAAAAACTGGACGGAGAGCAGGGCGGACTGTCAGAGAAGAAGCGCAGATCTGCTGATAATAAACAACAAAAATGAACATGTAAGTGTCGTGTCTCACGATTAAAGCCATAAACTGTTGTTCTATGATGTTTAAATTGAGAAGTTATGAAAAGTTTTATGAGGAGACAAAGGTCAAAAAAAGCCAAAACACACATCCCGTGTTTTGTATCGTAGTTTGTGTTTCTTCGTTAGTCATGTGGAAATTAGCGTGTCAACAAAACACATACAAAAAAATAAATAAATAAAAAAAATACATCAAAATGTGCATTTACGACTTTTGGTAGCGATTCGGTGTTTAACTAAATTTGTGACAAAAAAACAAAACAAAACTGAATTTTCTCCCTATTCAAATGAAAGGGAAATTGTAACTGTGTTTTTTGGAGCCCTTAAAGCTCTGGCATACTTTACAGTTAAAAACGTCATTCAAAGTTTGAACGGGTCACAAAGTTTCAAACTTTCTACTGATTACATTTTTGTTTTGATATAAATTTTTTATGCAATCGCAGTTTAAGTTTTGCGAATTTGTTTTTTGGTGACTATTTTCTGAACTGAAACCAGTGACACACATATGTAACGAGCTATCTGTATGGTGCACAATTACAAAAATAATAATCTAGGCTTTTAATTATCAGGATTTTTTCTGTAAACTGAATAAATATGGAGAGTCCTGGATCGGTCTGGAATCGGTGACATCTACTGATTGGACCGTCGTCTGGAAGTGGGTGGACGGTTCACATCCAACATATTGGTGAGAAATTTTACACCTTTTTTTTTAAATACAAAAATTACAATATATGAAGATCATTGCTTAATAGTTAGGTGAAATAAAAAGAAGAAAACATTTTATTCTGAATGTCCTCATGCAATCTAAATCAAAGTAGTTGAATGCAGAAGCGATTGAACCCACTGATCTAGAATCTTGGAAGCAAACGATAATAAAGTCGTCTTCTACCACTACACCACACGAGGGCACCAACGGGCCCATATTAACCATCATACTGTATTAATTAATCCTCAAACTAAAAAAGAAGAAAATATTCACTTGGGTAAAAAAAACTTGTTTGTGAAAGACAAAGAAAAAAAACTAAGAAAAATAGAATTTCTGCCGGAAAAAAAAGAAGAAAGAAGTCTATGAAGGTATTTTTGTGTCTTTATAATGCAAACAAACAAAAAAAGAAGTTTCGAAAGCAAAAATATATTAACTGACAATAAAATTATTGCATTGCAAACAAATTTGCTCTTTACACTTTTGTCAGTTTTGGTCACAGAAATAATAATTTCAGAGCAAAGGTTTTGAATTCGCAGCCAAAAAGTCGCATTTCAGAAGCAAAATTCTTAATTCTGTGACCAAAAACTAACAAAACCTTGAGAGCAAATTTGTTTGCAATCCAATAATTTTATACTATTTTATATTTTCATACTGTATTAATTAATCCTCAAACTGAAAAAAACCCCAAGTATTCAGTTGGGTAAAAAAAGAAGTAGTTCATGAAAAACAGAAAAAAACAAAAATAATTCAAAAGGAGAATTTTTTGCAAGTTAAAAAAAAAAATCGTACATGAATAATCTGCTGTGTTTGTTCGATAGGGGCTGGAAAAAAGACGTGGTGGTAAACGCCGTGCAAGGTTTAAATGTATATATTGATCTGGAAGGAAACTGGAACAAAGCGGCGGATGGATTGAAACACTGGATCTGTGAGAAGCAGGTCGAAGCTTCTCAGTGACCTCAATCTGACACGAGCGCCACGAATCTGCCGAAGACTCGTGGTGAAGGTCGTTCAACCTCTCTCTCTCCTCACGCTTACTTCTGTCCTTTTCTTAAAAGATACCGTAATAAAGGCAAACGTGAGAAAAAGAACTGAATGTCATCAGTGAAATGTACAAAAAACCAAAATGTTATAATGAAACTGATGTTTGTTTGTGTGGGTTTTTTTCAAAACCTTAAAGGACCAGCGTTTAGGATTTAGGAGGTATTAGCAGGACAGGAATATAATATTCAATATTCAACCTTCACGAGGAAGTATTCCAGTATTATAATCAACATCAAGACTTGAGTTACAAATGTTTTTTTGACCGCTGGTAGCTGAACATTTGTGATTTCCAATTTTGGGGTCAAATTTTTGGGGCAATAGAAAAAAGTCTATGAAGGTATTTTTGTGTCTTTACCGTGAAAGCAAAACAAAAAACAAAAGAAAAATGTTTTTTGCACCGCAATCAAAACATCAAGTTTGTAATTAAAAATATATAAACTGAGAACAAAATGATTGCATTGGTCACAGAATTAAGAATTTGAGAGCAACGGTTTTCAATTCGCAGCCAAAAAGTGGAGTTTCAGAAGTAAAATTCTTTTTCAGTGTTTTTCGTTCTCTGTCAGGCAACAGAAAAACAACAACCTGACACCTTAAACATTTCCTGTTTCTCTTCCAAACTGTGAATGTGTGTGTTGACGTCGGGCTGTTGGCCGACAGAAATCTCCAATCGTCCCCCTTTTTTTTTTTTTTTTTTAGCAAAGAGAAAAAACGCACTTAGTTCCTGTTTTCATGCCGACCTGTTTGCAGCTCATGTCAGAGGAGTTACACGTTTTTTATTACACTGACGGCAGCGATCGGTCAGCGAGCATCGCAGCTGCATGAATTAAAACCGGTAGAGTCGCAGGAAGACGAGCGCAGACGCTCTTTAAACCGTCTCAGGATGTCCGTCGATATCTATGCTGTGCCAGATTTCTCTAAGAAGGTCCGATACAACAGAAAGGTGCAGCAGGATGCAGCAGAGAGGGAGGACAGGGAGGTGGATATCTACCAGAGTGCGGGCGATATCGGAGATGATGGAACCGATTTTCCATCACAGGAAGGAGGTGAGTGAACGGCGTGACATTAAGACGCTTCAATATGATGTCAAATCATGCTTTCCTGTTCGTGGCGTTCAAATCCTGTCCACCTGAACGTTTATGATTTCACCACATGTGATTTCACGTGCAGCAGGTTTCATTTTCCTCCACTGCAGGAAAACGTGAAACTGTCACGCCTGGAGAGGCCAAAGCGTGGCCATCTCACGTTTTCCTGTAGTGAAGGTGCGTGTCTATTTCACGCTTTGCCGTGATACCGGGTTGGAGGAGCAAAGATAAAAGTAGTTTGGACAAAGATTTGTAAGACTAGTATGAAGGACAGTAGCTGAACCAAATAAAAAGCTCCAGTTTTAAAGGCTGAAATTGATTTCTGACAGGAAGTGTTTCATTTCTGTTTATTAAAGGATTCTGTGTTGTTGTTTGTTTTTTTTGCTTTTGGTTTTTTTACAAATATATTTCAGTGACTTTGAAAATCAACCACCTGCAGACAAATTACAGCAAGTTAGAGGTTGAACTTAGAGGTGAGTAGTGATTTAAAATACAGTAATTGAGCAAATACAAGATTCATACTTTGCCTTGAAAACCTAAATATCGTCTTATCGTTTTTACTGTTTTATTAATTATTGTTGTTCTTAAGACATGAGAGTCAACAGCAGTCAGCTAGAGAGCAGTTATGAAATACTCAGTAAAAATAACAGTCAGCTACAAGAGGAAGTAAAGAAGCTGAAGGACACGATTGAAGGTAAGAAAAGTTTTAAACATCAGTTTTACTTTAAAGTAAGATAGAGTAAGATAAATAGTTCATATTCAAGGTTTGATCAGAAAGCTCACTGAGATGGCGGCCAGATTTAAATCAGGCTCATTGTTTGGTAGTTTTAGACGCTCTCTCTCTCTCTCTCTCTCTCTCTCTGAACTTTTTAAACACACATTGTACAAAAATTACAATCCAAGGAAATATTTTAAAACTCATTTTTACGTCACTGATGAAAATTCAAGATTTACTAGAACATGTGAGAACATAGAAAAAGCAGCATAACCAGGTCCTTTCTTTCATCCAGTCATGTTTTAGTTACAAACATCGACAGCTGAAATGAGATCAACTTTTAAAATCTGTCTGATTCAAAGACTTCTGGATATATGAAACACTAAGGAGACCAATTTAGAGAGGAAAATTAAATTAGATGGAAATAATCCTTAAAACACGTATATCTTATTTTTTTATTTTTCTTTGAATAAAACTAAATTTGAACTTTAGTAATTACTCCAACAACAGTTGAAATTATATTAATTCTTTTTTGGGAGTATTTCAGATTTTTGCGGAAGAGAATTTGTTATTTCTTCTGTATGTTATTAAAACAGAAATACAATAAATTAAGACTGGAAAGAGTTTTTGTCTCCCATGAACTAGGAGTTTGTCCGTGGACTGGGTAGGAAAAGAACGTCCTGGATTGGTCTAAAAGGCACTGATGGAAAATGGACATCAACTGGACGAGAATGGACATGGACATGGGTGGACGGATCACCGCTGAATGAGACGTGAGACACTTTTTTTTGTTTTTATTTCAGATCAGTGAATCAGGAAATAATCCTTCTTTGAATGAACAGCTGATCCTGAACTCTTCATCTGCAGTCTGTGATGAGGTCGAGTTACAACAACTCAGTTTTCAGAAGTCACCATTCAAAAATGTTCAAACTGTCAGCTGCTAAAGTTCAGTTTGTTCAGTTTGTTGAATTATTGTTCTGCACAGTTTGTCCACCCAAACCATGTCAGAGAATACATGTCTCTTCTTCTCTGGTGTTTAGAAAAGTTAAGAACATTTGAGGGAACAAAAATCAATCTGACCATAAGTCCCAGGGACTAATTGAAAGAACAGCTTTATCAACAAATGTTCCTGCTGGTCAGCTGAGGTACTGCAACAACATCCCTGAAATCCAGACTTCAACCAATAATTTATTCTGATTGACAGCTCTGAAAATTCCCTGAAAATGATATCAAAGGAATCTGGAAAATATTTTAAGACATCTATTTGAAGGAGATAATAATCAGTTTCAGCACACTTTAAGATTATGGTTTTTTTCTTCACAGGTTCTGGGCAGCAGGAAGTAAAGATTATAATAACCGGTACTCTGCAACGTGTTGCAATAATCAAGGAGAATGGACTAATGGTTATTATTCTGATACTTATAACTGGATCTGTGAGAAAGAGATTTCCTGCTCTGAATGACCGAGTGGTGAGAAGTGTTGGACTGATGAACAAAGACTAGAAAAGTGTTCTGCATGAACCTCTGATTCATCTTCTATTATTTTCCTTGTTCATGATGTGCTTTCCATAAGTTCTCATCGTTGTGTTATTCTTTAGTGATGTTGTGGGTCCAACTGGACTGGAGCTTCATGTTGTTGTTTTTACATTGTAAATATTTGATCTGCTTAGTTTTGGTTTCACGTTGCAGTTTGAGAGCGTTTTTCACATCCCCAGAGAGGGTCAATGAGATGAAAAAGAAGAAATATAGAAAACAGAATGGAAAAGGGAAACTCAGGGATTCATTCAGGATGAAGATAACTTCAATTACAGCCAGCAAAAGCAGCGAGAACACAAAGACCTGACTAACAATCAAAAAGGAACCGATCACCTGTGTTACTAACAAACTACACTCAGACACAACAGGTGTCGTCATCACCTTCATCCTGTCATCATCATCTACTTCTGGTTGTCATGACGAACATGATCTGTGTTTTCCTATACTTGACATTGATTGGTTTGTAGACAGTGGGCGTCTGATGTCACCAAATAATTTGTAACTTTCAGTATTTCAATGTATTTTTTTTTAAATCATTTCCATTGTAACAGGCCCTTTAGTGGTGAAATCATAATGTCGTTAAATCATATTTTGTGATAGAGATGATCTAATATCCACTGAGGAGACATTTCACCCTCCATCCTTCTGCTAACTTGATGTAATGACATGATGTGTGCTAAACTGGTGTCGTTTTTGTTGTTAACAGTTAAAAAGTTTATAAAGAGTTTAAAATACCGGTGATAAAATAAAAAACAACCAATTGTGTTGTTACACTTCCGGTGTGTCGTCAAATATTTTGTTCTGTTTCCTTGTTTTTAGCTTTGATGTGAGCGTGGATGTCGAGATAAATCAGATAAATAAATACGACCAAATTAAAAACACATCTTCCTTCGTCTTCATTTAAATTTAGTTTGATGCATTTTTTTGCAGGAATAAACTGATTGTTATGGAGTGTTTGTATAATAACTAAAATTGGACCATATATTCATTTACACCGTGATATTATTTGGCATCTTAAAGTTTGAAATATTTAGTTTCAGATCTGGCTTCACTACAGTTCAGTAAAGTACGATAGAGGTTTTGATTTTCTTCACTTGACTTGTAGTTGACGCAAACAACACCTCAGTGTTCACACAGAATGATCTGATTTCAGATTTTTAATGAATTACTAAATGTCCCCTGAAAGGACAACATTACAAACTCATGACATTAATGAACTATTTCAACTCTTATTCAAAATGTTGCTGTAAAAGAAAAACGCCTCATACATCTGGTTCTTTCTATGGTTCGGTTTCAACCTTCAACATGGCGGTTTTATCAGCACCCTGACGCAGGAAATCCTGTCTGAGCCGAGCAGCTCACGGGGTTTAACGCCGAGGCCTCAGTCAGGAGATAGAAACAGGATAACGAGTTTCAAACTCACGAGCTGCAGCTCGTATCTGATCCTGAGTAGAAGCTACTCCTGGCATCAACACGAATCTCCTCATCGGAGGAGCGAGGACGGTCCTGCGTTTGCGTAAAGCGCCGTCGGTCAAAGATTGTTTTTCAAACGTGCTCTCGACATTAAAAACCAGCACATTTCAGGTAAATGAAAAATGATCCGTGAGCGTTTTTATTCACAGTTTGAGTCCTCAGTGATTCCTCGCCGTTGTCGCTGCACGTAACGGTTACCGTGCCAGAAACATAGATGTGCTGCGTGCACCTCAGTGCTTGTGGTTTGTGGTTTGCGGTACTTCCTTGACCCTCCCTGTTTCAAAGAAGTTACTCGAAGGGAAACGACCAAGAGAGGCGTCAGCTGGCTTACTTTAGAGTTGCAGCTTCTTTCACCTCTCAGGATGTCTGCTGATATACAAGCGCCAGGTTTGACTTTGAAGGTGAAATACATCAGAGGGAGGGAGGGGGGAAACCAGGAGAGTCGGGGGGAGGTCTACGAAAACCAGGAGAGTCGGGGGGAGGTCTACGAAAACCAGGAGAGTCAGGTGGAGGTCTACGAAAACCAGGAGAGTCGGGTGGAGGTCTACGAAAACCAGGAGAGTCGGGTGGAGGTCTACGAAAACCAGGAGAGTCGGGTGGAGGTCTACGGCGTGCCGACACACAGTCAGACTGACGTCGAGTCCACAGCAGTCAGTAAGTATAAAAAACAGGAAGATGATGCAGCGTTCATGATTTGCAAAAAAAAAATCATCTCAATTTAACAATTCTTTGAAATGAGGAACACACAGCGTCCCAAATGTTTTGTGGAAATGGGTCTGTAATTTATTACCACTTTAGCAGAAGGGCATAACCCAAGCAACACATGATCCAGGATTTCCGATGTCCTAAGTACTAAGAAAGATAAGTTTTGATGCACGGTGTCTCCGTAGGACCACGAAGCCACCGTGAAGCTGTCAGAAGAGGCCACTGCAAGCGTGCTGCTACTGTCAGCATGCTGGGAGTTCTGTACCTCCTGATACTGGCTGGGATCTTCACGCGCTGTGAGGATCACATTTCAATTCTACAATTACCTGCAACTCGACACTGAACATTACTTTACAATTGAACCTTTTTTTCTTGTTCGTTCTCACCAGATGTTCTCGCCACGTTGGATAAAGAAAATCTGATGACAGAGAAACAAGATCTGATGACACAAAGAGATCAGCTTATTGTGAGTCTGAGCCAGATGCAAACCAGAAACACCAATCTCAACTTAGAGAGAGATGAGCTCCAGAGAGAGTTCAACCAGTTGACCAGACTATACAATCCAGGGATTAGAGGTGAGTGTGAATATTAAACGAACAGATTTGGGAGTCAGTCTGATGTCAACATGACGGTTGTTTCTCTGTTTTTGTTTTAGGTGCGCTCGGTTTAAATTGACAGGTGGTCGCTTGGATCTATTCCTCCCTTGTAGTGTACCGCTCTGTCATGTACATGCAGTCATGTTGTGTAATCAATAGCAGTGACTGTTAGAAAGCTTTGTACTTTTTGACATTATGAACATTAGTGTGAAATAAATTTCCTTGATGTATTTGTTTTCTAACAAAATCACGTATAAATACAGTCATGTTGTAGATTCACAGGTACTGACTGACAATAATACTAAAACTTTTTTTATTGATTTTTCATGCAATTCAAATTTAAGTGGGAACTGATAACAGAAAATGTAACAGTTATTTGTAATAAATTTAAAGATGCTTAGCATTATTTAAAAAGAAAGTGAAATCCATGTGAAATGTAAATTTAGTTTTTACAGTTAAATGGGGAAACAGTTGATTTTGACCCATTTTTTAAATATAAACCTGGTCTACACATTTTGTTTAAATCATATTTAGGATGTAATACTTTGTGTTATTTTCCAAGTGTTGGTTTAAGTGTTTGGTGTTGTTCTGTCTGTGGTTTTAGCTTAGATGTGAGGAAATGATGATGCCGAGATAAATCATATATAATTCAACACATGGCAACATTTACAAGTGACATCGTACATAACCCCTGCTAAATAAATAATATCAAAATAAAAACACTTCTTCATTTGTGGACATGCTGATTTCAGTTTTATGTATTGTTTTGTGGGAATAAACTGATTCATAGAGTTATAGTACAACCCCATTTACAAAATGTTTAATAAAAACAGAATGCTATTATTTACAAATCCTATAAACCCATATTTAATTGAAAATAGACCAAAGACATTATTGGATGGCGGTGATCGTGTAAATCGATGTAAAAAGAAGAGGTGATGCAACACAGTTGTGCCAACTTATTTGAGGCGTGTTGCCGTCATCAAATTAAAAATAAGCACATATTTTTTTATGTTGTCTTTGGTCTATTTTCAATTAAAGTTGGGTTTATGGAATTTTGCCGGATTTAGTTCCCTCCAACGTATTCCTCTGCACATGGACCCCCGTTAAACTATGTTATCTTAACACAAAGTGAAGTGGCTGGAGAAACTGTGATGAGCAGGTGATGTGAAATGGGTTTTTTTTAATTGTTTTTTTTATCTGTGCTTGTGGTTTGCTGCCACTTCCTTGGCGTGCTTTGCTGAAAGCTGCCTGAGAAAGACGGCCGGGGCCAAAAACAAGCTCGCTGGTCTCAAAGATGGCCGCGGGTTTGCAAGCTGCACCGCACGGGAGTTTGAACGTGAGGTACGTCAGAGAAATGCGAGAGGATGCCGGAGAAAGAGAGGAGAGTCGGGTGGAGATCCAAGAAGTCCATCGTGCCGATACTGGGTTGCAGAAAACGGGAAGGAATGAAACAACTGCAAATCTACTGTAGTCTTCAAAAAAACGTACTCGTTCATGTTTGAAAAAAGGTCCAGCAATGAACGTGCAAAACCCGTTTCTCCTCCAGATTTGATATTATCACGTCCCTGTAACTGCATTTTATATTATTTTGCTGTGTTGCAAGATCAAAGTTACTTTAAACACGATAATTAAAAAGTGTGTACTCTGCATTTTGTCTCTTCAGGACGGTGCAGCTAAAGGATGTGTTCATCGGTGAAAAGAATCCACTTCAGACTTGTTCTGGGAGCGTTTTACTTCCTGATACTGACTGGAAGTGTCCCACGCTGTGAGGGGGGAAGCTTTCTTTCCATAGAGACACAGTGAAAGTCGTTTCTCAAGTCGTTATCTGTGGTTTTGTCGCCTTTTATTTAACGTTTCTCGGCACCATGACGCAGTAAAAAAAATAAGGCTGATAAGCAACTGAATAAAAATTCCTGTGAATCTAAAAGGTTGAAGGGGAGTTTTTTTTTTTTTTTTTATCTCCTCAGTGTGAAGAAAATCCTTTGAAACTTTTGACTCAAACATTTGAAAGAATAAAAAAAAAGGAATACAAAAAGAAAAGTTGAATACAAAATAGGATAAATTCAAAGTTAGAGAAAAACTGAAAGAATAATTTTCATTATGAAAGCTTACTTTATGTACTGGAGGAACTTGACTTGGATTTGTTTTATTTGGACTTTTCCTCAGATATTTCTGTCACTTTGCAGAGAGACCAGCTGAAAAATAGATACGACAACCTGAGCAGCAGCTACGACCAGCTGAAGCAGAAACAGAAAGGTATCGTGGGAAAATTTACGGTCTGCCATTTTTTCAATGAAATGCTGCATTTCAAAACTACTTAAAAGCAAAAAAATGTGCTGTTGTTTCTAAAGATAATTCGGTAAAATATAGTCAGTCGCACGAAAGTTATGAGATTTTAAATGAAACTTCTGTTACAGAATGACGTAAACAAGGCGAAGATCCGAACTACAGCTGATAACGTTTCCAGAGTTCCTTCTTTAGGACCTTTTGGAGCTTTTTTACTTTTCTGGTTTTGTTTTCCACTGCAGATAGTAGCGTTGCTATAGCAACATCTCATGAAACCAGCCAGTGATGCAACTTCGACGCGACACACCGACTGGCTGGATGCTTTTGTCGGCAACCAAACAGAGCAACGTCAGCTCCTCTTCAAATTACCACCGTGTAGTTTTCCTGGCTGTCATTAATCGTGTTGGCCAGTTCGTAAAAAACTCGTCTAGCTACCAGCGTCGGATTCTCTCGGACCAGTCAGCCGTCTGCAGGGTTTTCACGTCGTATCGCTGCTCATTTGGGAAAACGACCAAAAACAAAACGCCAACAGGTGCTGAGACGGCAGCGGAAAGGTTGCTGCTCAATCAGTCGAACGTTTTAACTGCACTTTGAAAGAACAATTATTTGAAGCTCACTGGTGTTTTTTTTGTCTATTTTGTTCTCAAGATATTTCAGAGAACAACGTCGAGTCACGAACCGACATCAGTAACACTTTCAGTCCGGCGCAGGATGACGCAAACGAGGCGGAGAACCAAACTGCAACTGAGAAAACGTCCCCGGTTTATTTCTCGCCCGGTACGGCAACGATCGCGTTTTAACTTTAACTTCGAGCACAATTATTGGACGCTGATTTTACCAATCTGAAACAAAACAAAAACCTTGTCATCTCAGTTCTGCTGCGTATTCCATTCATTGCAGAGATTCCATCTGCGACGCGCCGTGTACAGTAATGCTTTATTTCTCCATCTGTCTTTTACTGCGTGCAGAGAGTTTTTGAAAGCCGCGAAGTGTGCCTGATGGAAACCTCCACCTGAACACCAGGCGGGGCAGGGGAAGGAATCTGATTGGCCTTTGCAGCACCAGTTCTAGAGAGGATCATGACACCAGTCCTGTCGTGTCGAAATACACCAGAAGTAGTCGTTGAATTTTTACAGCGTTCCACAGAACGGACACGAGAACAGAAATGTAACATTGGTGGTGCTTCGGAAAGTTTAACTTGGATTTTTAAGCAAACAAAAAAGGTTTAAAAAGGTGTTGCATTGGTGTGTATTTTATAAATGATGCATTGCATTCATGTGTGGTGGAAACAACGACTTACCTTCTTTGGTTTGTGATATTTTGATTTGAGTTAATTTTGCTTTTTTATTTTCAGAAAATGTTTTATGTTGTAAAATTTGACTGTGTTACTAGTTTTATTGATCAGTCCCCTCCACGATCTGGATTGCAAATTTTTTTCGTAAACTTAAGCAATCTCCTGCAGCAGCAATTTTGCAACATTCCCGCGATTTTTCGGCAAAAAACGTTGTGAACTGAAGCTATGCTAAAAGTAGTACAGTGAACCCTCGCTATAACGCGGTTCACCTTTCACGGTCTCGCTGCTTCACGGATTTGCATCGTGCATTGAAATCACATTACGACTATATGTAACGTAGATATATTTAATGTCCAGTTCGATCTATTTCAATTGTAAAATAAAGGTTACTACTTCACGGATTTCGCCTATCACGGTTTCTATTTGGAACGTAACCCCCGCGATAAACGAGGGTTCACTGTACATCATAAAGCTGCCTTTCAAAATAAAACTGACTTTATTGCCAAAAATAAGTGTACAGATTATTATTTAGCAGGGAGGTGGTAAACAAGAAAATTTCAATTTTCTTTTTCTCGAATTGCAATTTTTTCTAATTTCAGAAATTTTACCACAAAAAACTCCCCAAATTACATCGGAATTTTTGAGAAAATTTTTCTTTCCTGCTTTAGTTTATTCTGAAATGTGTTTTTAAATTTCTTTTTACTGTTTTGTAATGTGATCTATATCCTGATGTCAGTTTTATGAATATATTTCTTGTTGTTGCACGTTTTCCTGTTTTGTCATGTTTGATGAAAGTAGGCCGTGTTGTCTGTATTGTTGTGTTGTGATTTGAACATGTCTGTTTGCGTATTATGAACCAATAGACATTCAGTTTGTCTGATTTTAGGTTTTTTGTTGTGTTTCTGAGCTTTCTGGTGATAAATACCTGATTGTTACGCATGTTTGGATTTTCACAATAAGTGATAATAAGAGATATTTGTTTATTGTAAATGTGAGTGTTTAAATTTGTGTGTGTGTGCTTACAGCTGCATTACAAACAAACAAACAAAAATAAAAAGTAATATTGGCTTAAACATATGAATAGATTGATTGGCTGTCAGTAAAACTTGCCTGTGTAAAGAAAGGGAAAAAAAAAACCTCCTATGATAATGAACTTTACTGATACGTAAGCAGACAAAAAGACGACGATAACACAACTTCCTGAAACTGAACTCACAAGTTTAAGAGGTAAAACAGGTGTTTTTGAGCTTTTTGAAAGCATCCAAACAGAAGACGTCCTGTTTTGTTTTGCTTGGCTTCTCAGCGAATAAAGAAACACAACTCACCACCGGGCCGGGCTCTCCGCGGTCTCCTCGGGCTCCTCTGATTCCCGGACCGCCCTGTTTAGAAACACAAGCAGCGGGACGAGGTTAGCGCCACGCGGTCGACACATCCGCGACTGATACACACAAATACGACTCTCAACCTGCCCGAAGTGGAAAGTGAAAGAAAACCAAAGCAAATGAAGCGACATGAAACGTGAGATGTGAAGGTGATGTTGTGCGTCTTCATCCGTCTGTGTGAATGTGTGGGTGAAGCCGGATGTATCATCAGCTCCTCCAGAAAACTGCGATCGCAAATAATTAACATCACAAATTTTATGGTCACCAAAAAAAAAGTGAATTCCTGAAGGGACTGATTATTAGAGTAAAAACTGCTGCATCATGTTCTGATGCATAAACACAACATTATTCTTTGTGTAGCTGAGAAAGTTTTGATGTTTCTTCAGAGTGATTGAAAAGATGGTGTGTGTGTGTGTGTGTGTGTGTGTGTGTGTGTGTGTGTGTGTGTGTGTGTGTGTGTGTGTGTGTGTGTGTGTGTGTGTGTGTGTGTGTGTGTGTCTCTCACTGGTAGTCCAGCAGGGCCTGGGGGGCCTTTGCTGTCCTGGGTGCAGGTGCAGGCTTTGGGCAGGGCCGGGCAGTCGACCTCCTTCCTCTGGATGATCGCAGCATGATGAGGATGGCACAGAGAATAAATAAATAAATGAATAAATAAATAAAAGTGATGATGTGGAATTGAGATGAAATATATAAAGAGCAAACAAAAATTTTAAACAAAGAGGCTTCGACAAAAAAGGAACTTTGACCTCACCAGACCAGGAAGTTCGCAGCACTTGTCTCTGTTGGCCCACGAGGTGCTGCAGACGATGTCAAAGATCTGGAGCTGGAACTGCATGAGGAAGTAACAAAGGATAAATACAGAAGACATTAATTTACACTGCATGTAAATAATATCTAATGTGGAATAAAATCACAGGAAGCATCATATGGAGATAAATTCCAGCCAAACAAATTTCACAAACAAACAAATGTTTAGAAAAACCCTGTAAAAACAAATAAACAACATATTTCTCTTAGATCATACTTTAGAGACAAAGACAAAAAAAAAGAGAAATATCTCAGGATTATTTTTGCTCGATACTGCGGAGATCGTTGTGCTTGAGATTTTCTCATGAATGTAATTCTCCCTCCACACCAGTAGGTGGTGCTGCTTTATGAATGTTACGAAGCCACCAGTTCAGATTCTGTCCGTCACCATCTTTGCTAGTTTGGAGCAGTAAGTAACCATATTTGGACGAGCTGGGGGAGGAGCCAGCGGTGGATCTGACCGATTTGATTGGAAACCTGAGGATACTACGTCCCGCCCACCGATAGCTGTAACCTGACTGCACCACAGGCCTGTCAATCAAACAGACACGCCCCCAAAAACAGGTCTTCTTGAATCTTCTTTTCTAATGAATGAGGGATTATTTTCAGATGGACCTCCAGAAAACTAATAAGAAGGAGTGACTTTAGCTAACAACACCGAGATAACTGATGGACACATTTTATTCACTTTGGATTTGATGAGAGAAGTTGAATGGGAGTCTATGGAGCCGGAGGCTTTTTGGAGCCGACCTCTAGTGGCACTCGCTGGTATTGCAGCTGAACACACTTCTGGATCAGAACCATTTTTCAGAGCTGGAAGCTACGAACTCTTTTATAAACAGTTTATGTTCATCTTTCCAGATGACACACGTCATTTTAAACGAGCCTCTTCTCGACATCAGTAACTTTGGAGTTAAAAAAAAAAACTATAAAATGCATCCACAAACAATGAAACGGTGAAATCCCATTTTTAAATCCGTGACTTGATGGGAATCAGCACTTTGAGTTTGAAGTGGTGTTTTTTTTTTCTTCTCATGACCGCATTTAACTGAAGATCGACTGCAAATCCCTGAATGTCTTGAGATATTTTAGTGCTGTGCAAACAAAAGCTTTTTAATCATAATCCCGTGTAAAAGAAAAAAAAGATTAGCCGGGTTTTCAGCTCTCCTTTGAATGTTTTTCTGCAGATGTCTGTGTTTTTTCCATTTGTCTAATTAAAATTGTTAAATTAGATCATTAGTCAGGATCAGGGTTGAAAACGCAGCGGGCGCCTCGTCTCCGCTTGTTGAAATATTAAGCGTAGAAAGAAGAACGCGAGAGATGACGCACAAAAAAAAAAAAAAAAGTGTTCATCCCTCCCGAGAAGCTAAATTTGTTCTTCCTCTCTGCAGTTTTCTGGTTCAAGCAGCTTGTTGAACTGTGAGGTTGCCGTGGTGACGTGCGTGCAAAGTGTACAATCAGGAGGAAAAAAGAAAAAAAAAGGATGAGCGGCGGGGGTCAACGACCTCTTAGAGGCAGGTACCGAGCCTCATGGTGGCGGCTGGTGGAAAAGAGCAGTGTGTGTGTGTGTGTGTGTGTGTGTGTGTGTGTGTGTGTGTGTGTGTGTGTGTGTGTGTGTGTGTGTGTATTCCTCACCGGCGCCGAGTTGTCCTTGTTCCCCCTGGAGCGGACCATCCTGCCCAGAACCTCCAGGCCGTCCGTGGTGATGTTTCCCGCCGCGTTGATGGTTTTCTCAGCCACCATCTTGCAGTCGATCACCACTCTGGCACTCGTCTTGCTGATCGCAATGTGAAGCTGCAAGAAAGGAAACGTCCAACGTGATTAAGTGGACTTACATATTTACCCTCTCAAGTTCTCAACACCTGTTTATGAAGTTTATACACAAGTTCAAAGAGGAACAGCTGTTCCCCAACGTCTCATCTGCTGTTAAGAGAGTTTTTCCTTCTGTTGGAGGTTTCTTCATGTTAAAAGAGAGTTTTTCCTTCTGTTGGAGGTTTCTTCATGTTAAAAGAGAGTTTTTCCTTCTGTTGGAGGTTTCTTCATGTTAAAAGAGAGTTTTTCCTTCTGTTGGAGGTTTCTTCATGTTAAAAGAGAGTTTTTCCTTCTGTTGGAGGTTTCTTCTGTTAAAAGAGAGTTTTTCCTTCTGTTGGTGGTTTCTTCATGTTAAAGAGAGTTTTTCCTTCTGTTGGAGGTTTCTTCATGTTAAAAGAGAGTTTTTCCTTCTGTTGAAGGTTTCTTCTGTTAAAAGAGAGTTTTTCCTTCTGTTGGAGGTTTCTTCATGTTAAAAGAGAGTTTTTCCTTCTGTTGGAGGTTTCTTCTGTTAAAAGAGAGTTTTTCCTTCTGTTGGTGGTTTCTTCATGTTAAAGAGAGTTTTTCCTTCTGTTGGAGGTTTCTTCATGTTAAAAGAGAGTTTTTCCTTCTGTTGAAGGTTTCTTCTGTTAAAAGAGAGTTTTTCCTTCTGTTGGAGGTTTCTTCATGTTAAAAGAGAGTTTTTTTTCTTCTGTTGAAGGTTTCTTCTGTTAAAATAGAGTTTTTCCTTCTGTTGGCGGTTTCTTCATGTTAAAAGAGAGTTTTTCCTTCTGTTGGAGGTTTCTTCTGTTAAAAGAGAGTTTTTCCTTCTGTTGGAGGTTTCTTCATGTTAAAAGAGAGTTTTTCCTTCTGTTGGAGGTTTCTTCATGTTAAAAGAGAGTTTTTCCTTCTGTTGGAGGTTTCTTCATGTTAAAAGAGAGTTTTTCCTTCTGTTGGAGGTTTCTTCATGTTAAAGAGAGTTTTTCCTTCTGTTGGAGGTTTCTTCATGTTAAAAGAGAGTTTTTCCTTCTGTTGGAGGTTTCTTCTGTTAAAAGAGAGTTTTTCCTTCTGTTGGTGGTTTCTTCATGTTAAAGAGAGTTTTTCCTTCTGTTGGAGGTTTCTTCATGTTAAAAGAGAGTTTTTCCTTCTGTTGAAGGTTTCTTCTGTTAAAAGAGAGTTTTTCCTTCTGTTGGAGGTTTCTTCATGTTAAAAGAGAGTTTTTCCTTCTGTTGGAGGTTTCTTCTGTTAAAAGAGAGTTTTTCCTTCTGTTGGTGGTTTCTTCATGTTAAAGAGAGTTTTTCCTTCTGTTGGAGGTTTCTTCATGTTAAAGAGAGTTTTTCCTTCTGTTGGAGGTTTCTTCATGTTAAAGAGAGTTTTTCCTTCTGTTGAAGGTTTCTTCTGTTAAAAGAGAGTTTTTCCTTCTGTTGGAGGTTTCTTCATGTTAAAAGAGAGTTTTTTTTCTTCTGTTGAAGGTTTCTTCTGTTAAAAGAGAGTTTTTCCTTCTGTTGGCGGTTTCTTCATGTTAAAAGAGAGTTTTTCCTTCTGTTCGCGGTTTCTTCATGTTAAAAGAGGTTTTTTTCACTTTTTGAATTTATGCATATTTGAGTGCTGACATGTTTGTGCCAAGAACTTATTATTGTGTTAATAAGTTAACACAAATAAGTTTAATATTTTAGTATTTAATCTACAATAATATTTTTAACATTTAAAAATAGCAGAGCACACGGTACTGAGACTAAAATTATTTCCACGAGTGACTCCGTTATTTATAACAACACACTCTGGTACCACTGTCACCAACATGGACAACCAAGTGCTTCCTCCATAAGTACAACAGGAAAAAAATAAGCTTATTGCTGTATTTACAGAAAAAAGGTTTCTGGATTATCTTGAGTTGTGTGTGAGAATGTGTGTGTGTGTGTGTGTGTGTGTGTGTGTGTGCGTGCGTGCGTGCGTGCGTGCGTGCGTGCGTGCGTGTGTGTGTGTGTGTGTGTGTGTGTGCGTGCGTGCGTGTGTGTGTGTGTGTGTGTGTGTGCGTGCGTGTGTTTCTCTGCTTTAGAAAGTGCAAATTAAAGTGTTCCAGATTCGTCCTGGCACGAGAAGATTCAAAATGCAAAACATACACACGCAGCTAGAAAGAATACAGACTGTAAACCTAAAAGGTCTGCTCTGTAATTTTCATTCTATATTCCTGAATGAAAATGGGACATTTAAGCATGACTGAAGTCGGCAGAGAGACGTTTCTATTTCCCTCGACACAGCAGAAGAGGAGAGTTTTCCATCTCACCCTTCACCCTTTGAACCCTCTTACGATTTTCAGAGTATGTTCACTACCTTCACTTTTAAGCTCATAACTTGGGCATTTTTGGGGCGAACAAGTCATTCTGTATCTTGTTTTTTTCAGGACAGTTTGGGCTATCCAAATGTCATTTAATTTGATAATACTATAATATTTTATATATATATATTATATATTCAAGTAAAAACATTTTTTTACATAGTACAGAAGTCAGATGGGATTTCAATACTGGATTGTATCTGAGAGAGAAAATTACAATATTTGATTGTGAAAATTAAAAAGAGTATGTACACTCTCGATTTAAGGCGGTAATGAAACCCCACGGCTAACTGGTTACAAGCTCGGTGTAAAGAATAAAAAACTTAATTCGGGAATCAGCGCTGCTATAATAAAAACTCAGAAAAATGTATTTGTGATATTCAAGTTTTCATTTTAAATTAGCGCTGCAGGACTCTAATGTAAAACCTGTTGAGACTGTCCTGTAAAGCAGAAGGGACGCTACAAATGTCAGCTTTTCAGGAATGAAGAAATGCTAAAAACTAAGCTTGTCAGGAAGGCAGTGCAGGTAGAGTATAAAACACCCACACACCCACACTGAGCAGAACAAAAGGTGAGGAGGTAAAGCAGGATAATCTCTGCCGACAGCGAGCAGACAGAAGCGACTGCAGATCAGTCAGCGGGTCCCTCGGCGCCGGCTCTGACAAGCACACGGCGGTGAGCGGGTTGAGGATCAGGGCAGGACGGAGCTACAGGCGGCCCGTCGGGAGTCCGTGAATAACAGCAGGAAGCGCAGCCAAGGATGACACACTGAACCAAACGAGTGAATAATACGCAGATGAACGACTGGAACCAAAAGTCAGCCTGTTTTTTGTTTGTCAAATTCAGATTGTATCCGGATGATTTAAAAAAAAATAATCTAGATGGTCAAAAAAACCACACATTTGACTTCAGTAAATACTCTGAATATATTCTACAGCATCTCAGGAGGGTTTCTGACCTTATGGAAGCTGCCGTAGAAGAGCTTTTTGATTTCCGTCCCTTCGAAGGTGACCGTCTGAAACTCTCCTTTGTAGTCATTGTTGAAGAAGGTCAGAGTTTTTCCTCCGTCTGCAAGAAAAAAACAACACAAACAACATGTAATAAAAACTGCAAAGAAAAAAACCTAAAACAAAGCCTGAATGTACAAATATTAAAGATATTCTTGACGACATGTCGGAAACACTTTTATTGAATCCATATTTCACTAAATCCTTCCATTCAATTCAATTCATTATTATCTATATAGTGCCACATCATACAGAGGAACAAAACAATTTAACAATTCCCACATAAGATAGGAGGAAAAAAACTCCCCTTTAAGGGAGAAAAGCATCTAACAGAGGGAAGGAAAAACTCTCTTTTAACAGAAGAAACCTCCAACAGAAGGAAAAACTCTCTTTTAACAGAAGAAACCTCCAACAGAAGGAAAAACTCTCTTTTAACAGAAGAAACATCCAACAGAAGGAAAAACTCTCTTTTAACATGAAGAAACCTCCAACAGAAGGAAAACCTCTCTTTTAACATGACGAAACCTTCAGCAGAAGGAAAAACTCTCTTTTAACAGAAGAAACCTCCAACAGAAGGAAAAACTCTCTTTTAACAGGAACAAATTGCTGACTCACTGTCCAGGATGACTCCCACCAGCGGCTCATTGTTCTTGTTGAGGATCTCCCAGAGGGCGAAGGGCTCCTCGGGCGTGTCGGGCAGCAGCCTGAACAGCAGGGTGATGGTGTAGTCGGAGGGCAGCCCCTCGGGGTGGAGGTACCTGCGAGGCGGAGAGGAGTCATCAGATGCGGGTAAACACTGCGAGGATTTTATCTCTCCAGGCACGCAGTCTGGATTTCCTTTTCATTTGAGTCTGTCCGTGTCGGGCGTACCTGGTGGGCTGCGCGATCAGGGCGTCGCTGTGAAGGTGGAAACAGGGGAAAGTGTTGAAGGTGCCGGGTACCATGGAAACGCCGGAGACGGTGCTGTAGCGGTTCTCGACCAGCCCAAACAGCTCCATCATACGGAAACCTGACGACACGCGGGAGGGAATTTTGAACTCATTAGCATCCTTCAAAACAACAGAAACCACCAGCTGAGCCTTGAACGCAGCTTTAACCGCTTTACTGCTGCAGATTATAATAATTTATATCTATTATTTATACAAAACAAAAACACCCAAAGGCTCCATTTCCCCACCATCGTCTTCCAAACAAGGCGAAGCAGCTTTTAGCTTTCCATGCTACTCGAACGTGGAAACTGAGACCTCAGACATCGCCGACCACTTTTAAATCTAAATTAGAGACCCTTCTGTTCAAATACTGCTTTTAGTCAAAGCCTCTAAGACCTTTTTTTTTTTTAAACGTTTGATCGTTGCTACGGTGTGCTGGATTGCCTTTTATTGATTGTATCTCTGTTTTATCGATTGTGCCTTTTCCTGCATTTAAAAAAACCAAAACATTTTGTGTTGCCTGGTGGTATATAAATGAATTTCGCCTTGCTTTTCCCGCCCAGGTCTTAAAATGAAGCGTGTTCTTGAGGTTTGTCGGAGAGATCTGCTGTAGGATTTTATGTCATTTTAAGAGCGCGTTATTAAGACAGTAATATGCACCTACATAGAGAGAAGAGTAATTTCTACTGCAGCAATCCACCGAGGTGCAAACCCACCTCCGATTAATGAAGAGACTTCGGACGAAACCTTTCAAACCATGCATCTTACTTTCTGCTCAGATTATCTGCTGCTAATCCGGCAAAAGAAAGTTTGGAGACAAACGTAGCATTCAGGGCGTCAATAAACACTTTAGTTCTGCTGTCTGGTTCACATGTCGGTGTTCCTTCTTTCGGTTTTGAGTTTCTACATCTTAGCACACAGGTTAGAGTGCAGGAAAAACTCTTTTAACATGAAGAAACCTCCAACAGAAGGAAAAACTCCTTTAACATGAAGAAACCTCCAACAGAAGGAACAACTCTCTTTTAACAGGAAGAAGTTAGTTTAGTAGATATATATATATATATATATATATTTAGTAGATATATATATATATATTTGAAAAGTCCTTCTGAGCCTCTGAGCTGCGTCTCCTGTTGCTGTTTCATCACCTCGCAGTGCAGCTCGACTTGTTAACGCTCGCACACGGAGAAAAAAAAAAGAAGCAATTAAAAGAGCGAGACTCTTTTGGAGAGCTCACCGCCTGGCTGCCGCTGCTAAACTCACCTTTCTATCAAGGTATGTTTTCTACTCCTCTGTTCTCGGAGCACCAAACTTTACATGATAATAATCAACGTACACGAGAGGGAAACAGATATTCTGTCATGAAAAAACAACAACATATATCCTCGTAGCATTCAGGGCGTCAATAAACACTTTAGTTCTGCTGTCTGGTTCACATGTCGGTGTTCCTTCTTTCGGTTTTGAGTTTCTACATCTTAGCACACAGGTTAGAGTGCAGGAAAAACTCTTTTAACATGAAGAAACCTCCAACAGAAGGAAAAACTCCTTTAACATGAAGAAACCTCCAACAGAAGGAACAACTCTCTTTTAACAGGAAGAAACCTCCAACAGAAGGAAAAACTCTTTTTTAACAGAAGAAACCTCCAACAGAAGGAAAAACTCTCTTTTAACAGAAGAAACCTCCAACAGAAGGAAAAACTCTCTTTTAACAGAAGAAACCTCCAACAGAAGGAAAAACTCTCTTTTAACATGAAGAAACTTCCAACAGAAGGAAAAACTCTCTTTTAACAGGAAGAAACCTCCAACAGAAGGAAAAACTCTCTTAACATGAAGAAACCTCCAACAGAAGGAAAAAAAAACCCTTTTAACAGGAACACCACACAGGCTAGAGTAAAGCGACATGCATTGAACTTGTTACCTGGCGTTGTGCTGCCGCTCATCGGTACAGATGGACAAGCTGCGAGAGATAACAAAAAAATGTGTTTGATGAGGAAAGTGTGTGTGCTTTGGACCGAACTGGATACCGGACGGCGATCTTCCAACGGTTACTCACTGGCGGTGGCGGCTTCGCAAACGAACGTCACCAGTTTCTCCTCGATCTTCTTGAAGGCGTCCAGGTCGTCCACGAAGAAGACGTGTCTGTCGCTTGGTTTGCTGGCGATGCTCACCAGCTCGCCGTAGTCGGCGTCGGCGAAGCCGATGGCGAACACGATGTAACCTTTAACGGGAGGATAACCGCAGGAAGAATGAGGACTCCGTTCAATGTAGTTTGTACAACATTAAAAAAAAAAAATCAAGCCTTGTTCTTGAATATCAGCATCACACAACAGCATGTGTTCAGTATGATGTTCTAATACGCAGATATATAACTAGGAAACAAAATTGTGTTTGTAAATGTTTTTTGTTTTTTTATTCTCACATTTAGAGAATTTTGAGTCATTCCTTTTCAGTTTTGGCATTGCGTTCACGAAAATGGGCGGGGCATGAGGTAAGAGCGACCTTTCACTGATAAACTCTAATCAGCTCATCATTGGGTCCAAGTTAACATTTCTGCCAAATTTGACGAGATTCCCTCGAGGTGTTTTTGAGATATTGAGGAGAACAGGACGCAAACAGACAAAAAAACAGAATGCCTCCAACTATCACCAGCACACAGACATAGAAAGAAAACAGTAAATACATTAAGTAACTACCAACAAGTATATTCTAATTTAACCCCCAAAAAAACCTGGCATTTGTGAGTTTTACGGAGCTCCGTAAAACCCTGAAGGAGGTGGTTCTTACCTTCCATCTGCATCTCCTTGGAGACTTTGTTGACGTCGTCCTGGGATCGTCCATCGGTCAGGACGACCAGGACGTTGGGGATCCCCCTCCTGACTCCGCCCTCCGCCGTGAAGATGTTCTCCTTCACGTGCTGTATGGCTCGACCTGATTGGACAGAAGACGGAACCGTCGATCCAACCCGAAGCAGCAGTAGACAGATATAAAACGACCCGGAGAGACGAAAACACGTCAAATGTGTATAAAAAAAAAAAAGGACGAAGTTGAATCCATTTTCAGCTTCTTCATGGAGTTCAGAGAAATTGAAGTCATTCGTGCCATTTTGGTGTTTATGTTTTATATCAGCCGTTAGCTCTGACAAAGCACGAGATTTTAGCTTCTTTTCACTACTTTTTTTTTTTCCAATCGTATATCAACCTCTTTACTTTCATTTAATATTCGTCCTGATACAACTCCGTTTGGACTCCGTTTCCTGAATGGTTGCTACAGTTCAATAAAAGACTCGAGCAGCAGCAGCTTCTTTCCAAACAGATCATTAATCAAACATTCTGCGGGCCCGCGGGGGAAACCCCGGGGGAAACAGATTCGTAATTGCAGCGGTGATTGAGTGCTCCTTAAATCCCCAAACTGTTGCTTCCCTGACAGCAAAGTGAGGATTAGTGTTTTTTATTTTTTTTACAGTGTGACATTAGCGGAGGGAAAATTTCTCCCCAGCAAGCGATGGCGTTATGAGTCTGTCTGCGTTCAGCTTCGTCCCTGCAGGAGGGAAACCGGCTGCGCTGCTCTGTAAACACTGATTAATGACTACTACTCCCCCCCCCGCAGACCTCCTCTCATTACTACCGCAAACACTTCTACCTGCAAACACAGCACGTTAACATGCAAATATGAACGCAGGAGAACGTTTGAAGAGGAAAAACACGCAAGATTTAATTTTCTGTTCGAGGCCGCCTGCCGCTCGATACGTATCGATGATGACGTCGTCGACCAGACTCGGATAATAAATTTCCCCGAGCGACACGCCGGCCGTGCGAGGACTCACCCGTCTTGGTGTTTCCTCCCTTGTAGGCGATCTTGTTGATGGCGTCCAGCAGACGCTCCTTGTCGTCGTACGAGTTCAGCTTGAACTCGGTTCGGGCGTCGTCGCTGAACTGGGCGATGGCCACCTGGTCGGAGAGATGCAGCGAAGAGGAGTCAACGGAGGACGGTTGAAAACATAAAACACAAAAAAGGAATCTTTCTTACAAATATAATTCATAAATAAATGAATAAAATGTCACTCAGTTCTGTTCTATTGACCTCAGGGCGAAAGTGTGAAATGCAAATATCCTAAAACCAGTGAGGCGGTGAGAGCGGTTTTGTGATTTGGGTGAACTGACCCTTTATAGTTCACGATGTTTAGATATGGATGGTCATTTTTCCAAGAAAACAATCTGAAGCGGTTTTTAGCATCATTAAATGAACACCATCTCCATCTATGGTTTTTGAGCCCGTGCAGTCATTTCCACAACAGAAATGTGAAATTGTGGGATTTCTCCAGATTCTCTGAATCTTTTAACGATATTCTGAACCGTAGATGATGAAATACACTAATTCTTCTGCAATTTTACGTTGAGAAACATTATTCTTGGATTGTTGAACTATTTGCCCACCGAGTCTTTCAGTCCCCATCTTCACTGCCGAGACTCTGCCTCTCTGAAATGCTCTTTTCAAACTCAATCATGTTACTGAGCTGTTGCCATGGTAACCTAATTAGTTGTGAGATGTTCCACCAGGTGTTGACACAACTTCTCCGCTCTTTTGTCGAACCCTTCCCAACTTTTTTGGAGACGTGTTGCTGCCATCAAATTTACAAAGAGCAGATATTTTACATAAAACAAGAAAATATCTCAGTGTTGAACATTCGATATGTTGTCTTTGGTCCTTTTTTAATTTATTTTTTTTATTAATTATGGGTTTATGTGATTTGCAAATCATCCCATTCTGTTTTACTTTATATTTTACACAGCGTCACAACCTTTTTCAGGAACAAAAATTACACCCACGATCCTTAATATGTCAAATATGTCATAAAACCCGGATTGATTCAAACATCGTGTCCCGTTCGTTTTACGGAAAGCTTTAATCGATTTTTGGACCGGTCTTCACCAGCCGACTCCACCTTCCCTCTTTCACCACTGCGTCTGTGCTGCAGAGCAGAAGGAGCCGGCGACACACGAGGAGAAGGACGAGGAGGCTGCTGGCGCCTCAAGCGACAGGAACAGTTCACAGTTTCTATCTTCAGCTTCTCCGCTTTTATTTCTGCTCTGTGCCACTCTGCCAATAAACCTGTCAATCAAACTCAGTCATCGGAGAGCGACCAGACACCGGGAGTTGAAGGATAACAAGGTATCAAAGCTTTTTGTGAACTGCGTCTGCTTCAAGAAAGAGTACGACATTCCTGCTGCCCCCCCCCCCCCCCGCCGCCTTCCCCCGCCTCTTTTTTGGTACCTGCGTGCCGTCCGGTCCGATCCCGTCCAGCGCTCCGGTGGTGCTGTACAGGAAACGGATGATCTTCAGGAAGTTTTCGTCGCCGATGCTCCAGGAGCCATCGACCAGGAAGACGAGGTCGGCCTTGGCTGCCTTACAGACTGAACGCAGGAGGAAGAGGAAAGAAGTTCTCAACGTTAAAAGTGTAAAGTTTGGATCAACGTCGTGTAAAGTGTCTCCGAACTAAAAAACAAAACAAAAACAAGAACATCCACACATTTATTTCTTCTGCTCCTTTGTATTCATTCGTTTAATCGCTGGTTTTATTCTGATGGATGGCGACTCAGGAATACAAAGAAAAAGCAGCTTGTGAGTGAAGTGAACCTCCGATTGATTGGACCTGAAGAGGATCTCGGACTCGGGGACTCTGAACTGTGATAAAATCATTAAGTCGGCCCACGTCGCTCCTCAACAATCAGTCCAATCACTTCCTCTTCTCCTCTAATAAAATCAGCTGGTGCCGCATTGATCTGCAGACGACTTCAGTCCCGTCATCGGCTCTTTGTTTGCTGCAAACATTTACTGAATAAATCACAACTGATTTTCTTTCACAATAAAAGCCCGTCCCGTGACACGCTGAAATCGACTTTTCTTTGCTGATTTATTTCAGAGGAAACTTTGTCCCGACTACAAACTCTGCAGACTAAAACTTGATCATTTTGCTCATTTATGTGACGTCTTTAAACTGTAAATTATCAGTATTGTTCTCGTATTTGAGGAATTACGTCTCTTCCCGCCTGACGACTCAGAGTCGGTTGTATTTTAAATTTTTTTTTTTATTTTTATTTTTTTTTAGCAAAACTAGCTGACTGTTAGCATCATTAGCTATTTGTGAAGCTGGTTTAAAGGGAAATTAGCTGTTTGTTAGTTTTCTTAGCTGGTGGTCAGACTGTGACGTTCTGAGATGTCTGAGGTAAAAACATTCGCTGCAAAAAACCACGTGAAACGGTGGCGCCATGGCAACAGGCTCACAGTGACTTTTGTTCCTGTTCCCCAAAATGTTAGTTGAAGCTGAAGGCACGGCCATTTTGACACTGCGCAGGAGATCCAGTGTGATTCTCAGATGAGTTTTTTAAGGTTGTTAATGGTGCAGTACCCTGAAACCTTTTCTGATTGCATCTTATACTGAAGAACAGAGCTGAGACGTGGCTCAAAAAACAGATTCTTACCCGCCAGATTGTGAAGAAGGCTTTTAAATAAACAACTTCATCAAATTCGTGAGTTGCTTATTGGTTGTGAATGTCACTTAGATTAATGCAAATAAATGCATCTGTGTCTCTCTTTCTTGGCCTGTTTACTCGGTGTAGCCTCTCCCTTAGTAAATGGGGGGAGGCTCTTGAAAAGACAAATATAAAATGTTTGAAAGTGAAACCGTTGATTGTCTGGCGACAAGACATGCGAAAAATGTAAAACACATGTTTGTGGAAATGAGACCTGCTGAAACGGATCCAAGACTCACGAGGTTTATATTTATTTGAAATGAGCCGTTTCATCTGGAGTTGGAAGATTTCTCTGTAATTATGAGTTAGATGTTATTAGTGTGTGTGTGATGAAAATGATATCTCCTTTCTTAAGACATCCTTGAGCCTGTATTCATCTCTATGAAGTGTGTGAGTCGTTTCATGCTCCTTACGCTCATCAAAGCGTATTAAACTGCTAACTGTCTAATTTTAAAGTATTTTTGATCATAAAAGATTAAAAAGAAAAAACAAATCGTCTCTGACCTTCCTTGGCGGGGGGGACGGTGGGAGGTGGGGTGGTGGTGGGGGGCTTGGTGGGCGCCGGGGTCGGGATGGGTACTGCACGGAGAGAGTAAACAACACAAACAAACACATTCAGGTCATAAACATGATCAGCAGAAAAAAAAAACAAAAAAAAAACAAGACAAGCAAAAACCAACAGGCCTATAAAATATAGTGAAATGATATATTTGCAAATATGAGATTTGGAGATTTTTGTGTTGTAGCTCGTAGAATAAAGTTTTCAGTTTGTTCAACTCGCTTCAATCTGCAGAGGAACAGGGTCACAAATACATGTCGTGCATATAACAATTTTTTTTATCTGTCTATATCATAAAATAAATACTTGGAAATTTGTGTATTGATAAATTATTGCCACGTGACAACTTGTGATCATGTCTTTTTTTTATTTTTTTTTACAGTGTATCAGTGTCAGATTTTAACCAAAAAATGATTTTGTGACTGAATTGCACAGCAGATTTTTCAAACTGTTTTATTTTTTAATTTATATGTGAGATTTGAATTAATTAACTGAGACTTTTAATTGAATCCAATGTGAACATTAAAAATGTATAAAACTGAACAAAAGAGTTGAGATTTCAGTTATAAAACCGCAAATGCATGTGAAGTGTGACGAAACATCACCCCCCTCCCCCCGCCACCGAGTCTCCAGACAGTAGGTCTTGATTAGTAGCACAACAAAAGGCTCGACTCTGAAAAGGAAGAAGAGGACCTTCAGCTTCATCGCTCCCGCCAGAATAAAAGATGTTTTATGTCGAAAATGACGCGCCCGCCCTCCCTGCTTCTTTTATTACACGGCGACAGCTGACAGCAGAGAGAGTGTGTGTGTGTGTGTGTGTGTGTGTGTGTGTGTGCTATATTGTTATGATGACACGTGTATGGGCGCGTTTAAAGGGGAGTTTACGGGGGAGGTAAACACTTCTGGATGTGTCAGCGGTATAAACAGAAGTCTTCAGTACGTCAGCGTCACGTCGTCTCTGCATCCGATTATCTCCTGAATAAATGAGCTGCAGGAGATTTTAGGCTTTAAAACAGACAAAGGTTCTTTTCTTAGATCGGTTCAGTCAGAAATACAAAATACAGCAGCTGTTCTGAAAAAGTCTAATTTCTCACAAAGAGCTGACTGTTACCTTTCATCTAGAAATTATAGTCACCAGTTATGACAGACCATTTTTTTTATTGCCAAGATTTTAATTTAAATTTAAAAAAAAGAATTCAACATACTGACAAATCACGAAAATCCGTAAAAAGATAACATTTTTCTTTCACATTTTTTTAAAACCTTCTATTAATCATCAAAAAGATTAAATTTGTTATAAATTATTTTATATTTTTTTTCCTCAAACCAACTAAGTTAACTCTTCAACATGACACATCTATATTCAAATCCTAAATACACAAAACAGAACTGCCTTTAATGTGCGACCAATGTTGTGTGATTTAATTGGTTTAATTGTGTTGTTTTAACCTGCAGAATATTTTTAAATGAGTATCTTGAAAAAGCGCCACATAAATAAAAATGTATTATGATTTATAAATAATGTTGTGTTTGAAGGTGTCAGATACTTGTGTTTGTGTGTTTGTGTGTGTGTGTGTGTGTGTGTGTGTGTGTGTGTGTGTGTGTGTGTGTGTGTGTGTGTGTGTGTGTGTGTGTGTCCTCACGTGTCTTCTCCGTGGCGGTGACTGCAGGTCCTTCCGTCCCGTCCTGCAGCTGAGCGAACACGCTGATCTTGTACTGCATGTTGGGCTTCAGGTTGTTGAAACAGTGTCTGTTTGTTCCTCCGCTCAGCTTCGTCTCCTGCTTCTGACTTCCTGCAGCAAAAACAAACACACAAACAACACCCTGTTTATCTTTGTGGAGAAGCTGCTATTGATTTGTAATAACCCTCTAATCAGAGACTGTATATTTGGACATGTAAAAATATCAAAGTAAGGCTGAGTGTCGTTTGAATATCAACACAATTTTATAATTTTTCTATTTTAACGAAGAGAAAATTTGTTTCAATGTTTAAGCATTTTTTCTGTAGCTACAATTTACAGACGTCCCCTAAACACCTCACGTGTAGGTTATTGCTAGACGCTACAATTTACAGATGTCCCCTAAACGCCACGAGAAGACAGACTGTGCTGGAGACTTTCAAAATAAAAGATGAAGCTTGTTTAAACTAAGCAGAAATTGAGAGCCACAGAGACGACTGAGGCGGCAGGTCATATTCCAGATGTGGTCGTTACTGCTGATTAGCATTAAAACTGTATTTAATTCATCCAGATGTTTCCGTTCAGGTGGTTTGTTTTTCTCAACTAAATAAAATGAAAGTGTTTACAGTCGGGAATAATTTGACGGAGGAAATCCAATTACCCAAACAAACGCGTGTTTGTTGTTTTTGATGGTCGGGGGACGACTTTGCCAATGTGTCAAATATTTTTGGGAAGAAAAACGTCTTTACCCACGAAACAGCGCTGCAACTTCATCACGGAGGATCAGGTGGAACATTTGAATGAATTAAAGAATTATTAGAGTTGGAGACTGTGGTTAGACTGACAATATAAAAAAAAAAGAAGCAAATAAAAATCCAATTATTGTCTCTTCATCAGCATTTGTGATTTTTCACCGCGGACCTGAAACTGGAGCAAAGAAACGTCAAGATTTTGAAAGTCAAACTCTGTAAACGGTCAACGGAGACTCTCGAAACGCTTCAGAAAGTCGACGGCGATGAAGCGACGAGGTGTTTCTGAGGTTCAACGTTTCAAGAAAGCAAAAGTTTGAACTCCGATCTTAAAAGTAGAGACGGTGTCTTCCTCCTGAACTGAGGGAAAGAAGCTTTAAAAGGTTCATGTTAGTTTTAGGATCATTTTAAATAGTTTTTGCAGCACTGGCACCTCGAAATATTCTGGAGAAAAGAAGTGAGTTTTCTCAGTCCAGCGACATCATTAAATGCTTCAACTTTGTTGTAAACTTTGGGAAAAAAAACTTTAATAACCTGCAATCATCATTTTCTCATTAATATCTTTAAACTACCTCCAGAGTCTCGATTACTTCTCTTTTTTTTTTTTTTTCATTGGATGCACTTTAACGTATTCGTCAACAACTCGCCTCCATAAAACAGCCGCCGGCGATCATTACCGTCATTTCCTGGCTTCTCAGCCGGCAACAGAAATAATTGTGTACTTTTATAACAACGCACCAAAAATAACATGAAACAGCAGATGGCGGCCGCCGGTCGGTCAAACAACCTCAGAGGTACGATCGACCGTCATCCACCAGAATAAACATAAGAGGCGTAATTACAGTCTGTTGTTTCTTCATATTTTAAGCTGACTCAGCAGATGTAAATGTCGGCGGTTCTTTAAGCTCCTCCCCTCCCCCGTCCGGCGGCTCAGTGTCTCATTGTACACATTAAATTCTTAAAGACCGCCGGCGCGTCTCCGGAGGGGAAACAACGACGTCCTCTGTCGTCTCCGGCTGCTTGAGGATTCATAAAAGCCGGACGCCGACGCTCTCCGCCGAAACTCCTACTGACGCAGATATTCAGAGCAGCAGCTGAACGGGAGAATGTTTACAGCATCATAGAGCTGAAGCTGCAGCAAGTGATGCGACGCTTTTACAAATCCAACAGATGAGCCGATAAGAGATGCGGCGGACGCATGCACGTTATTTACATCCGCATCCGTCTTCCTCCTTTATAAAAGCCTCCGAAGGCGATCCAACAAAAAAAATTAAGAATAAAACCTGAATGACAACAGACGATGTTTCAAATCTGGATGCAGAGAAGCTACAGATTGCAAAAAAGGTGGACGCTTCACACACAAACATTCAACCCCGACAGAAAGATCTAAACTATCAGCACGGTTTAGATTAGAGTTACACATTCACATCATTTACCAAGTCTGAAACCAGTTTAAACCAAGTCTAAAATAATTCGTACACCTGTCCCAAACCAGTTTAAACCAAGTCCAAAGTCAGTCCTCACCCACTTCTAAAAGTAGTTTAAACCAAATCTAAAACCAGTTTAATCCAAGTCTAAAATTTGTTCGAATCTAAATCTAAAACCAGTTTAAGACCAGTCCAACGTCCATCTAAAAGTAGTGAAAAACTGGGTTAAATTTTTTTTTTTTTAAACCAAGTCTAAAACCAGTTTAAAACTAGTCTAAAAACTGCTTTAGAACAGAATCCCTACCTGAGAGGAAGAAGGAGAACACAGTACTCACCGACCAGCGACTCGATGCCGACCCGGTAGGCGCTGGCGTGGCGTTGAGGCTGCCACTGGCTGCACAGACTCGTCATCCGCACCTGATACGTGCTGAGGTTGGTCACCCCGAGGTACACTGCAGGAAGGGGGGTTCAGGGGTTCAGTGTTTCTACGGTTACACAGATGTTCTCTAAATGTGGCCAAACTGGTTTGAAAAGTGTCGAATAAATCGTTCTAATATCAAATTTAAGTAAGTAATAAAATCCAAAGTTTCCCTTCGATTGGGACAAAGAAACACATGTCGAAGTATAAAGCCAGAATATGTGTGGACCCTGTGTGCAAGTCGTTTTTTTTTTTTTTCACGCTTTATGCTCCGCCCCTCTGTTGCGGTCCAGCTGAAAATATTGTATTTATGTTATTGACCTGATTTCTGAGCAGCCGCTTGCTTTCTAGCTCAGTGTGAGAGTCTCTGTTGTGTTTCTGTCCTCTGACCTCTGTGTGTCTCACTGTGGGCGGAGACTTCACCTTCCGCTGTATAGAGCTAATGGTGATCGTTCCACTCGTTAATCCATCGCGTTTATAGCGTCGTTCTCTCGGACAAATAAAAAAAAATACAAATAAATACATGATGAAATGGATCGACCAATATACCCGGACGAACCGCCAAAATAAAAGTCTGTCAACACTGCATGTTGTTCGATCCTCCAGCGAGCTTCGAGCTGTTCTGGACGTTAATGACTCCACTCACTTTTCCCAAACTTTTGATTTCACAGCTCTGAAACTCGTGACAAAAGTAGCCCGGAGCTATAAAAACTTTTGCGGAGCTCTAAAAATGTGCATTACGGAGCCGTAAGCATTCGTCTGTGCAAACTGCTGCAACAAACAAAACAAAACTATAAATATGAAGCTCACATCTGAGAGACCGCACGCCGACCCGTTTAAAAGCACACGGACCAAGTTATTTACAGACAGAGTAGAAATATGTCTCCAGAAGTGTGGCTTTTTTTATTTCTGTTTTTGCACACGGTCCAAACAAACCAAACTCACTCTATTTATACAAAACGGCCGAGTGTGCACTTTCATCGAGCGTCACTCGTTCCCAGTTGAAAGACATGTAAGACATGTTGAAAGACATTGAAAGAATGTGTTTTCAGGGAGTCGGTAATGGCCTCGAACATCTCTGTGGATTTTACATCCAAACGCAAACTAATTTTTCCAGTTGAGATAAATATCTAATCTGCATTATTTTCAATTTCATACGAATGCATTCTGTAAAACCTCCTGAGAGCGTCACCACGTGATTTCATGAGAAGAGAGGAAACATCAGAGCAGTCCAATGATGTCATTTGATCTGATCATTTATGAAACCTTATTATGTTTTTGTTTTCAGTCATGTTTAGTTGTTGTTTATCATCGCATTGTAATTTTGTTGGACGTCTTGGCTAATATATTTATATATTATTTTTTTTTTTATCGCAATGTCTTTTTCTTTACATTTCACTGCGTAACTCAAGGTGTATTTGAAAATGAAAAATGTGTATTTTCTTTATTTTGTGTATATAGCTTGTTGTGTCTGTGTGTATGTATACATTTTGTTTTTTTACATTTTACAAAAAAAAATCTTTATATAGTATTTTTTTATTAATTATTTTTTGTGCATTTGTAAAAAAAATGGTATCTTTTTCCTACCAGTATTATTGCGTATATTGTTGTGATAACTACATTTCCACCACTGGAGGATTAATAAAGTCTTATCTTGTGTTTTTTGTATATTTTGTCATTTAAGGAACCCATTGAAAACCAAGATGATCCATCTGAAGGGAGGTTTATTACTAATAAAGACATTTTCAATCATAAAGTATATAGATGGAAGCTGATTGAATCACTTTGCTTTCAGTAAATGTGATTTTTTTGTGTTTTCACCTTTGAGGACTTGCAACTTAAAACTGCAGTTTTTGCGTGTTTCTCAACGTTCGTCGTGAAAACCGAAGACGACGTCGCACTCGTCGGTGTTTTATAGAAACGGTAAGAAACTGAAAGGTGTTCCAGGAAGACGTGGAGCTCCTCTTCGTGTCTGTGACATTGAAGCCTCCAACGGGCCGTTGGCTTCATTAACATGCTGCCGACGCTCCGTTCACCTCCGGGGATCCCACCGGCCTCATCATCATCATTATCATCATCATCCTCTTTTCTTCCTCAACCCTCATCGTCTTCAGCTTCAGTCACGGAGCTCAAACTGACTTTTTTTTTTTTTTTTTCCCACCAACAGGCAGAGGAGTGTTTTAATTATCATGCAGAAGAGGAGAATCCTGGTTTCCACTCAGATGATTGTACTTGAGGGAAGCACTGCTTGATTGAAGCAGGCCAGATGCTCAAAGAGCCCCCGGGGTGGGTGGGGGGAGGTTGGGGAATGGGGGGTGGGGAGGGGGTGTCCACGAAGTAGCTCTTAAATCCATAATGTCCACAGTTCATCCTGAGGCTGGGACGTAATCAGGTGAAGTCGCCATTAAAAGATGGATATCAAGATATTGGCGTCTGGCTGCTCCTCTGATTAGATTACAGCTTGTTTTAGTCACTTGGGCTCAAAGAGGTGGAACGGACCAAGAACAAATAATCAAGGTGATGTCATCAGAGAGAGACAATAAAAACAAAACGGAAAGGTCAAAAGTCGTCATGTTGATTGATTCACAACGTCAACTCTAAGTCTCTTTTTTCGATCTGCTCCCGTTTGTCCCATTAATGTTCCGACATTAAACGTTAATACCAACCATCAGTGACGTCACCACGTTGGTTTGTGAACATTACGAAGCCTCCAGTTCAGATCTTTGTCCAGCACCATCTTTTGCTAGTTCATACCGGTTTGGAGCAGGAAGTGACAATATTTGGACGAGTTGGGGGAGGAGCCAGCTGGTGGATCTGACCGATCTGATTGGAAACCTGACGATACTACGTCCCGCCCACCGATAGCTGTAACCTGACTGCACCACAGGCCTGTCAATCAAACAGACACGCCCCCAAAAACAGGTCTTCTTGAATCTTCTTTTCTAATGAATGAGGGATTATTTTCAGATGGACCTCCAGAAAACTAAGAAGAAGGAGTGACTTTAGCTAACAACACCGAGATAACTGATGGACACATTTGATTCACTTTGGATTTGATGAGAGAAGTTGAATGGGAGTCTATGGAGCCGGAGGCTTTTTGGAGCCGACCTCTAGTGGCACTCGCTGGTATTGCAGCTGAAGACACTTCTGTGTTTCGGCTTCATTTTTCAGACCTGGAAGCTATGACACTTTTATATTCAGTTTGTGGGTAATACGAACTCAACACTTCCTGTATCTGTTTCAAATTAAAATCCCTCTGGCCTTTCAGTATACAGAAAACCCTTAATTTCCTTAACAAAACTTTTATTGTGCAACATTTGCCGGGGCAAAAATCAAAACAGTGACATTTCAGAAAGAAATCTAGACCAACATCTGGAAATAGGCGAATTATTTTGTTAATGTTATTAAATTAAGTGAAAATACGCCTCTAAAAGGAGATAAAAAATGGACTTTGTGCCAGCAGCTCCAGACAGAAGCTGTGACACGAATCAAAGTTGATGAACTTACAGGTCTTGGCCCTCCCCGACAGGGCGTCGCTGGACCCGGTGGTGTACGAGGCGATGACCTTGACGCTGTAATCGGTGCCACTCAGCAGGTTGACGATCAGCATGGTGTTCACGTCCTCCCCGACGAAGGTCTCCAGAGCCGGACCGGGTGCTGCAGAGAGGGAGGGACAATGGAGGAGCGAGTTCAGAGACGTTAGCTTCGACTCTGTCAGTCACAACATCTAAAAGGGTCTTTATCTGTATTATCTGTATTATCTGTGTTCATTATTACAGTGTTTTTCAGAAAGCTTTAGCACAGCACCGCTGAAAACAAAGCGTGAACTCAACGATGGACCGGGCCGGTATCATTGCAAAGCGTGTAATAGACACGCCCGTCTACTGAAGCAAAACGTGCAATAGCTACGCCTGGTGCTGTCTATGCGTGAGAAGAAGACAAAGTGACAAAGAGAAAGTGGTTTTGTTTATTTTTCATTTTTCCTGTTTTTGTTTCTTTCCCGAACTACGTGGTTTTGTTTTTCCTATATAGCGATGTGCGTAATAGACACGCCCCGTCGACTAAAGCGAAACGTGCTGCAGCTACACTTGGCGCGACAATAACACGTTTTGCTTTAGCAGACGGGCGTGTCTATTACACGCAGATTTTTTTTCCTTGCCTTTTAAAACTCAAGTGACATCACTCTATCAGATTTTTTAAGCAGCTCCCTCTGGAGAAAAAAAATTGGCTTCATAATATTTTTTTTTTTAACATACGCAGTTCTACTACAATCAGTCAGTCCGTTGGCGTCCCTCAAGGCTCCATCTCGGGTCCATTTCTTTGTTCATCATATAAGTTGTTTTGATTTTAAAATACACACAACAATTACTTTTTTGCCGATGATACTCAGATTTATCTACAGATGAACTCTGATACTGCCTCTTCTGTACATTTTTTTTTTCTTCTTTTAATCACAGTTTTTGTATAAATTACCGGACAGAGGCTGGTAGACGACCCGGTACCCCATGGTGGGTGATGGTGGGACGTCCCAGCTGATCCTGAAGCGGTTGTACCACTCCTCTGAGACACGCAGGTTCTTCGGGGCTGAAAGAGGAACTGAAGAGAAAATAGTCCGGAAAAAAAGAGAGATTTGAATGTGTTATAATACAATGTGCATAGTGATAATAAACTTTATTTGTATTGCAACTTTGCTTTTCAGCAGGATAATTAACATGCAGTGTTTCACATGAAAACAGATATAAAGGAACATAAAGAAACATGTTAAAATGTCATTTGAAAATATATGAAATTAAATAAAATGCATAAGAACTGATGAAATTAAACACAAGACGTTAATAGAATAGAGTTAGAGAACAGAGAAAATGCTAATAATTTCTAAAATGCTGAGGAAAGCAATTTTCTAGACTATACCATGAAATCTTTGTTTAATACAGCATTAAATTAATGAAGCATTTGTGTTTTTTGTTAATTATTAATTTTTTTTATCAGCTGGATAATAAAGAGGTTTACAAGAACAGAGGCACTTTTTGTCTGGACTCAAACCAGGAAGATAAAAAAAGATGCAAAGAAAGAAGAGAATCAGCAAAAAAAAAGAAAAATTGACAGAAAATCGTCGAGAAAAGAGAAAAGAGAGAAACAACTAAAAAGTCTTTGTGTACCAACACGCTAATAGTCAAGCAAATCAAATCTATTGACAAATGTAATCCTCTGCATGCTGGAATGATACAAAAATAAAAGGGTTTAATAATGGAAAATGTTGAGTCAAAGAAGGACAAAAGTTTGATAACGGTTCATAAAATTTCAACAGTAAAGTCCCTCCGCTGCTCGGAGAGACATTAAAACCAAGGGACGCGTCGTTGGTGACGGCAACCGGGACATGCTTTTAAAAACAGCAGGATGTGTATTAATTGTAATATTTCAAAATAATGTTAATGGCAAAACATGAGACTTTTCAGGGATCTTTTTAAAATGCTAAAAAAAAAAAAAAAACTCCCATCATTCTCTCTGTGTTCTCCGATTCCTCTCGAAGCCATCGAACTATGCCGGCTCTCCTGCCTCATTTCCCCTCCTCACCCCATTCCCGGTTTCTTGAGAACATTACGAGCATCCTTTGAGCCGTTGCTCCACTGAGCGTTCGAGGCCTCGGGCCTTAAAAGTTAATGAGAAACTGGAGATTTAATGAAACTTTCGGCGCAAAAGGACCAAATCTAGGAACTACTTGGGTTCTAATTCTGCATGTAGACGAAGAGGCGACAAGCAGCGACGTCACCCGCTGGTTTGTGAAGACTCGAGTTCAGCGTTCATACAGCAGCCATCTTATTTAGAGTGAGGGACCGATCTGACCCCACCCACCGATAGCTGTAACCTGACTGCACCACAGGCCTGTCAATCAAACAGACACGCCCCCCAAAACAGGTCTTCTTGAATCTTCTTTTCTAATGAATGAGGGATTATTTTCAGATGGACCTCCAGAAAACTAAGAAGAAGGAGTGACTTTAGCTAACAACACCGAGATAACTGATGGACACATTTGATTCACTTTGGATTTGATGAGAGAAGTTGAATGGGAGTCTATGGAGCCGGAGGCTTTTTGGAGCCGACCTCTAGTGGCACTCGCTGGTATTGTAGCTTAAGACTCTTCACTTGTCCGACCAGTAGCTGCGCGTAATTTTTCAGGTTTTCTTTCTTTCTTTCATTCAGGTAAACGTTTTCAGCCTTTCTATTAGTATAAATGTGCTCTATCAATAAACATTCACACATTACTGTTTTTCAGCACTTTTTAGATACCAATTAGTCAAAAATTTAACTTGTATATAATTCTTATTTTATAGTATTATTATATAATTGTATTTATAAATTATTGTATATTATATATAAAAAATGTATTACATACTATAATATATAACAATTCATAAATGATCATTTATCATATATTATATTATTATTTATATTAATATTATTTTTTAATCTTATAATAAGTTTTTTCATATTTTTACATTATCTTATCTTTTATACATTAACTTATATACAATGATTTTCATATAAAATAATTACAGCTTTAAATAGTCCTGGTATATCTATATTTGTCCACTTCCCTAAACGATTTTTTTTTTATACTATGCCTTCATGTCTGAATTCATTCATTCCCCTCCACAACTCTCTCCCTCCGATCACCTCCTCCCCCAGCGGATCAGATTAGTCTGTCACATTATCTGTCTTCAGCTTCTTCCTCCCCCTCAGCGTTCACCTCATCCCTCATAGGTTCAAATCCCCCAGATTACACCGGCTCCCTTTGTCACATCATCTATCTTCGCTCTGAAAAGAAAAAAAGAAAAATCACCCCTCCACCACCCCCCCTCCCCCCTCCCGGGGCGATCATCCCATCCCTCACTCGCTAACAGGAGCCATTCGTCATCACCGGGCGTCGGAGGCTTCGTCGTTTGAGAAGCGGAGAGCAAGTTGTTAGCGTCTGCTAATGTGGTGATGTGCAGCGACGAAAAAAGAAAAAGAAAAAGATGAATGGTTCAAATTTAAGCGTTTTCCTCCTCACCGGGAGTCGAGTGTTTGTTCTGTAATGCACTTGGAAGAGGAGGAGGGGGGGGGGACATTAGACTCTGCTGGAGCATTCACAGCAGTGCTCAGTCACATTTAACAAAAGGAGAGAAGGTAAAAAAAAACTATAAAACGCTTCCCACATATTTCTGTCTTCAGCTGCTCCGTAAAGAAAATGGATGTTGAACATTGAGCTGCAGAGACAGGCTGTTATCTTTTTTTTACCCCCGTGAAATTGCCTGGCGAGTAATGAGCTGCCCAGACGTAAAACTCAACTCTTCTTCTTCTGCTGCTCCTTACGTTTAAATACTATGTTAATGGAGCCGCAGCTAAAACATTTTACAAGATATCAAACGGCAAAAAGTCAATTGTAAAGATTTTTCTAGTAATTATCAAGAGATTTTATTGAGTTATTTCTTCAAACTGAAAGCATAAAAGTTTGTAATAAAGGTACAACTCTCATATTCCCAACACAAACTAAAATTGCCTTGATGGATTAATAACATTCTCTCGAATAGATTTAACAAAGAATTTCAGCACACACAAGCACAACAGAAGAAAAAAACTCTCTTTTAACAGAAGAAACCTCCAACAGAAGGAAAAACTCTCTTTTAACATAAAGAAACCTCCAACAGAAGGAAAAACTCTCTTAACAGAATAAACCTCCAACAGAAGGAAAAACTCTCTTAACAGAAGAAACCTCCAACAGAAGGAAAAAAACTCTCTTTTAACATAAAGAAACCTCCAACAGAAGGAAAAACTCTCTTTTAACAGAAGAAACCTCCAACAGAAGGAAAAACTCTCTTTTAACAGAAGAAACGTCCAACAGAAGGAAAACCTCTCTTTTAACATGAAGAAACCTCCGACAGAAGGAAAAACTCTCTTTTAACATAAAGAAACCTCGAACAGAAGGAAAAACTCTCTTAACAGAATAAACCTCCAACAGAAGGAAAAACTCTCTTAACAGAAGAAACCTCCAACAGAAGGAAAAAAACTCTCTTTTAACATAAAGAAACCTCCAACAGAAGGAAAAACTCTCTTTTAACAGAAGAAACCTCCAACAGAAGGAAAAACTCTCTTTTAACAGAATAAACCTCCAACAGAAGGAAAAACTCTCTTTTAACAGAAGAAACGTCCAACAGAAGGAAAAACTCTCTTTTAACAGAAGAAACGTCCAACAGAAGGAAAAACTCTCTTTTAACATGAAGAAACCTCCAACAGAAGGAAAAACTCTCTTTTAACAGAATAAACCTCCAACAGAAGGAAAAACTCTCTTTTAACAGAAGAAACGTCCAACAGAAGGAAAAACTCTCTTTTAACATGAAGAAACCTCCGTTTCTGTTTGTGCTTAAACTGTTGCGTTTGTTTCGCCTTTTGACAAATTTTGACTTTAAAACACGTGAAAAATGTTGCAAGAGGAACAAAAATAAAAGCGGACCGTGACGTAAGGGTAGTGAAGGTGAGTACACGGCTAATAAAAGAAATATATCTTCATCCTTCATATTATTTGTCATTCCTGTCATTTTGCCCTCATTTTGTCCTGACAGGATTTCTTCCAATAACACTTTGTGCCTCCAACAGTGCAGATCAGAGCGACACGATGTCGGAGTGTGTCGGAGTGTCGGGGAGGTCGTCGATGCTCTTAAATCACAGCATCACATCCGCTGAAACGTAACGAACTAGTCCTGCAGGAGGTTAACGGGAGGTTTAGATCCTCTACGTGTCATTTAAACATAAATAAATCAGAAGTCTCTCTTTCCCCTCCTCTAATCAACATGTTTTCACCGTGTATTCAGACGAGTACGTGACAGGGTTAAAGCTCCGAGCATCGACGGAGTAAAATGGAAAGACAAAAGTCAGCATTAACTCTGACTTACGTGTTCGTCCCATCTGTCCTGCCGTCGGTCCGTCTCCTTCGGGGTAAACAGGCGTGATGGCGATCTTGTACTCTGTGTCTGAGAGCAGAGGCTGCAGGACCAGACTGCTCTGACCGACCGGAACTGTCCTCTGGAAGCAGAAAAGGAAGAGAGCGTTGGAAAGGAGAAACACTCAGTTCATCACATCCCGTTTATTAAAAAGAGCAACAAGGAAGAAAAAAGCAGAAACAAAGCATCACCTGACAGGAAGCTATTTTAATTATGTAAAACTTGTCAACGCTTTCTGTTTCTTTTTAAGTCTGTAATTTCCCTCCTTTTTAAACTAAATTAGATCCAAAACCAGGTCAGAAACCAAACTGAAAACACTCCCGAACTAGTCCTAAACAAAGCCTGGATCTAGTCCCAAAATCAGGTCCAAAACCAGCCCAGAAACCAGACTGGTTTCTAGCCCCAAACTAGTCCTAAACAAAGTCTGAAATCAGCTTTGACATCAGAACTGAAACTTGTCCTTAGCCCGACAGAAGATGCTCCAAAACCGCTCCGAACCAAGTCTTAAACGAGTCCCAAAATGAAGGTCCAGAACCAGAACCCTGAGCTCCCTCCGGATGTCAGAGAAAAACAAAAGACAGCTGCAGTATCGGCCCGTTAATGGAGGTGAAGTCGTGCAGCGGACTTCCTGCTTTCCAGGTGCTGCGGAGGTTAATTACGTCCCGTCTTCGTCCTCACCTTTCGGCCAACTTTGCCTTTTATTAAAAGTGATCCTTAAGTGACTCGTCTCAAAGAACTAATTTGCCTTTTTTTCTTTTTCCCGGCGGCCTCCCGTCTTCTTCATCCGGCTCATTCCTCCTCTGCTCCTCCGCTCCCTTTTTGTTTCTCGCTCTCTGCTTCCATCTCCGAATCCCTCGTTTATAGATTATAATTATCTTCTGATTTATTTATTTATTTCCTCGTTTCTCTTTTCTTTGAGTCGGAAACCCAACGGAGTTCTTCTTTCTTCTTTATTTTTATTCTCTCACACCTTCGACTCATATTCTCATATCTCTCAACAACTGCTCTTTTTTTTCTCTCTCTTGCTTTGTTATTAAATAGTATGATAGCATTATATTATATTTTATATATATATATATTAGAGCCTTGTTTCCAGACGTAAATTAACTGAGGATTGTTCGCAGTCGTTGCATCGGCCATAGACCTTTGGGTTAAATTTGAAACTGTTGGAGCCACCTTCAACCAATCAGCATTGAGCACAACAGAGCCCCTCCCCCCAACGTGAGCAGAGTTCAACGCCGTGTCGGCAAATGACAGCTGCCGACTTCAGTTGCTACAACTCTTCGTTTTGCATCGTCTAGATTTCGTCTATATATACGCGGAAACAAACCCTCGACTTTGAATGTCATCACTCTTTTAGCCACGCCCACCGGTCGCTGATTGGTCGCCCTTCGGAGTGGATGAGTGAACCTTAATGCGAATGGGTATTGGAGCCCGAGGAGGGTTTCCAGACTATAATTACAGTAAAGACTGAAAGTGGGCAGAGCCAGGCTATACGTATTCTATTATGACAGTAACAACGAACACAATTCGGTTTACGGTAGACTTTATAGGAAAAATAAAATGGCTGAACATGTCTGTTTTTAAATTCTTGATAAATCCCGTTGCTTTCAATGTTCTCAGCAACCAAAGAGCTTAAAGGCCGTAAAAAACACAAAGCAACATTTTAGTGTTTACTCTTTTTGTAGATCTATAACGTGGGACCTTTAAATGGTATTGTACATACAGTTAAGCCCAAAATTATTCATACCCACGTCAGATTTTCACGTCTAGCGAATTTCTTTTTTGACCAGTAGGTTTCCATCATCTGGAAACACGTAACAAAACATTGGAAGACATTTTGCCAGAGATGTTAATCACAAATCTATTTAAAACTATTTCCATGGGTTTTTTTGCACACTTTTTTACTTAAATGTCAAAACATTCTCAGTGTTCTCATCAAGTTTAAATTGAGAACAGATCATGCAGTAGTTTTCTAGTCCACTGCAAGTCATGGTTAAAACCAAAAAGCTGAGTGATTGATTTACAATATGGACGTGATATTCTTCTTCTTAAAAAAAAAAACACATTTATAGCATTTTCATTTCTATCTCTAGCCCAATGTCTTAATATCCTTTCAAATTCACCAGACATAAGAAATGTGTCGTGGGTGTGAATCATTCTGGGCTTTAACCGTGTTTATTTGAACCTCCCGGTAACCAGTTCCATTTCTGCGTTTCGATGTTTTCCGCTTCTGTCTTCGTGTCTGTCGGAGCCGGTTCACATTCTGAGCGTGTACAGTCAAGCCCGGCTTCATCCACCAGCCCTCCTCCAACCTTCTGGGGGGAAAAAAAAATTGAAAATGCACTTTCTCCAAAGAGTCAGCCAGACAAACACACCGCGGCGGCCGGGCCTTGACAAATCCATTTCAGCCCGGTGTGATGAAAAAGGCAGCAAGTCTTCTAAACTGTCACCGAGCTGCGCGGCTGGAAGAAAAACCACCACCGGGCTGCGCGACCATTTTCTCCGCCGCATCATTGTAAAAGCAAACACGGTTTCGTGAAGTATTTATGTGATTCAGACGCTCAATCTTGTTTTGGAGACGAGAGCCTGCAGAATATGAAGTTTGATATCACCTGCGCTGGAGATACGAGGCTTGGAGGCAATGAATCAATGTTTAAAAAACAAAAAATGGAGGGCAAGAATTATAACGAGCAACAACCGGAAGCTTCAGAGAGGGGGAGGACGGTAGTCAAGGCAACAGACTCGTCACCAAACCGACCTGGAGTGGATCAAAAAGGCGATCAGCCAGGAGTTGGTGGACAGCTGGACAAAGGTCAAAGAGGACAAAGACTACATATAACTTAACCTCAACAGACTCTGATAAACTGCTATAATAATAAAAATAAAGATTTAACATACACGTATCTTAATGAAAATCTTTGAGAATAATACTTTCACTCCTCTAGTTCAGTGGTTATATGTTCTTTGTTGTCGTCCTGTTTGTAATAATGTGTAGATGTAGATGTGTAGCTGGATGGTCTGAAGGATTCTTCACCAGAGGGTTCAAGCAACAGAGAATCTGTGACAGAAGGAAAACCGTGACGCCTGAAACGTTTCTTTTTTTGAATCCTCCCTCCACTAAAGTTTTTAATTTTTTTTTACCTCCTGGAACAACGGGCCAAAACACTCTGTTTACGCTTCGGTGGGAATTGCCCTCGATGCCCGGCAGCTTTGGTTTATTGGACGCTGAACGGGGAAATAACCGGAGCCTCGATGTGTTTGGGATCACGGCTGTGTGTCAGGACAGATGGCAGCGGAGGCGAGTCGCCCCGCGGATGTCGTGTAGGAACCGACATCTGGCGGAGCGGCGACGGAGACATCCGAACGGACATAACCGTTAACTCCTGTATTTATAGGCTCGTAGCGAGCAACGCTTGAAATCCAGCATACAAATTTACTGCAGTAAATTACTTTTTTAATTTTGTGTTGTTTTTTTTTTTTACCACTGCGGGTGTAACAGACACGGAGCACCGTTATCGTCCCGTTAAATGTTGAGGAAAACAACAACTTTCTTCACCGTTCCGGTGCCATAAAAGTGACCATGAAGAAACCTCCAACAGAACCATATTTGGACGAGCTGGGGGAGGAGCCAGCTGGTGGATCTGACCAATCTGATTGGAAACCTGACGATACTACGTCCCGCCCACCGATAGCTGTAACCTGACTGCACCACAGGCCTGTCAATCAAACAGACAGCCTTATTTAAATATGGTTGAGACTTCTTCCTGTTTTCTTTTTCTTTGATGCTCCTCAGCCGCCACAAACCAGAATTGATACAAATTAAGAGAAAATAGCGGTATATTAACGGGATATCCCAGCAACACACGCTGCTAGGCAACAGCCATAGACATCGCTAACACTGAGTGTCGTTAAGGACTGGGCTTCAGTGGTTTGTGCAGCGGACTTAAACTCCAAAGAAGTCTGTATTTTATCATCTTTTTGCTCCATCCTATTAAATTTGCACCAATTACCTTGAACACAATGTGCCCAAAATCTTTTTGCAAACAGCAATAACAGGAGAAATTGTGCATCGGTAGAGGACTTCTTGTTTTCAAATCAGCAGGCAGCAGAGTTGTTTGGTAGTTGAAGGCGATTTAAATAGAAACAGTGGGAGTGTTTTTTCAGGTGATTGTGATTTGAGTGAACGAAATGACACAAGAACAGAAGGTCGACAAAAAAAAAAAAAAAAAAAAAAGGTCAGGATGTTTCAGCGATAAAAGCAGTGAAAAGAGAAAGAAATCACAAACTATTGTTGAGAATAACAATGAAAATGAACGATGAATTTGACAAGATGTACGGTAAATGTTGCATCCGAGGTACTTAAAACCCCAAAAGGGCCGAATAGAGAGACAGCTACCAATGAGATAACTCATAGGGATTGCAGGGGTTAAAGGTCACAAAGAAGCCCAGTGGAGCTGGCTGCGGTTTTGCGGCATGTTATTGGTGTTGTTTCATTTTGTGAACTGTTTTTTTTTTAACCACGTCTATAAAAAAAAATTTAAAAAACGTTTTGCGTGAAAACTGCTGCAAAAGAAAATCTGCAGTTTAATGAAGTCTGATCCGATCTGGCGGACAGTTTTCTGTTAGCAGGTTTAAGACCAGATTCCATCAGTGGAGATAAAGTGGGATAACTGCCAGCCTGAAATCAGTCCCATGTAAATGAGTCGTTGAGCTAATGTTCCTCTCTGTGTTTGGTTGTCCCTCGACAGCCGAGAACCGCAGTGAGACTTTGAGTGAAGCAGCAGAGGAGCTCGGCCAGTTTTAGTTTTTTCCTCTTCTTCCTCCAGCAGATCGACATCTAAAACGGCGGCCACTGAGCGCAGAGCTCTCGGTGATTCATAACCTGACCGGATTGCCAAACAGAGCCCGCAGCTGTTCGCACTTTGATAAGAGATCTCGTTTACCAAGCTGCCGCTGCGAAGCAGCTGGCGGCTCTTTTATTGTTGGGATGAAAAGGCCGATGAGGGACCGGCGTGGTCCAGAGTCGACGACGGGGAGGCTCGGCGGCCTCAAACCGACACACACCTGTCAACTCAGAGTCTCTTAACTACGGAGATGTTTGACATTCGTTCATCCGACTTACTGTAAACACTCCACATGGAGCGTGAAATATATCCAAGATGCATCTTCAGTTGTACATTTACTGAGACCACAGATGCATTTTAAGCTTATTTATAAGTTTTACACGACAGTAACCAGTCAATTAAAAGGAAGCTGAATAAAATATGTTGTCTTACCAAGAACGTAAAGGAAATATTTCATTTGTCATCTCTTATTTCTGTAGTTTTTTACAGTCATCTGTAATTTTTGTCATTTTTTATAGTCTTTTGTCATCTCTGTAGTTATTTATAGTATTATCTGGCATTTTTGGTATTTTTTTCTGGTGTCAGCTATCATTTCTGTAATTTTCTATAGTGTTAACTGTCATTAATGTATTTTTTTAGTGTCAGCTATCATTTATGTAATTTTTTTATGGTATCATCTGCCATTTCAGTAAATTGTTCCTGCAAAGAAAATCATAAAAACACCAAAATGTAAATTACAATTATTAGAAAGCCACAGGTTTGATTGCAACAATGATGAAAAACAAATCCCCCAAATCTTGGAGCGACTGAATAAATAAGATGTTTACTTCCTGATTTCACAATAAGATGCTACTTTACAAAACCACCAACATCTCCACTTTCATTTCGTCACTTGGGGCTATGATTTCAAACATCTATTAAATAATTTTAATGTCTGCCTGTCAAACACTCTCACACGCAGGTCTGTACACACAAAAACACACAAAGTACACACACAAACACACAAACATTGCAAACCTGCAGCAGACGATAACGATTTTTTTTTTACATCAGCGTTTGTTTTCTGTTCTCACTCTCTCAGCTCATTAGTGGGGAAAAACCTGCCATTCTCTCCTGAAACTACCTCTTTGAAGATCTGCCACTGTTTTTCATCACCTTCATCATCACCCTCCTCTTCCTCACCGGACTCTGAAGTCCTGCCATCGTCTTCATCAGTGCCGTGTTTGTCTCCCTTCCCACTGTCTCTCCAAGGAGGACTTTAAATCTGAAGGCCTGCCATCGTCTTCATCAGTCATCTCCAGATTGACACAAAATCAAGTCCAAACTGTAACTTTCCTTCCAGTTTTTGAAATAAAATAAACTCTCCCTGTAGCAGGATGCACTTCTCCTCTGTTGATCCATGTATTTGAGAGCTACTCCACAGAGCAGAAAAAAAGAATAAATCACTCTAAAGAACATAAAGAATTGGATATGAAACAGGATGCTTCAGGAGCCTGATTGGAAATAAAAACCATTTGAGTGTCATTGGTCATTTCGGTAATTTTTTATAGTGTTATCTAATTTGTATAATTTTTTTATTTGTTGTCTACCATTTAAAAAAAAATTATTAATAGTGTCATCTGTCATTTCTATAATTGTTTTATAGTGTCATCTGTAATTTTTTATACTAGTATCTGTCATTTCTGTAATTTTGTATCGTGTCATCTGTCATTTCTGTAAACGTGTAACTTTCACGCCTACCCAGGTCAAAGCGTGGATATGTCACGTTTTCCTGTAGTGGACCGGCGTGTCTATTTCACCTGGTGGGAGGGGCTAAGACTGAGAGGGCGGGGCTGAGCTGCATTTAAAAAAATTCTGGTGGTTTTCTTGCCTTTTTTTTTTTTTAGAAAACTACCTGAGCTTTAAAAGAGACACGAGACTGATGGAGTTCATTAAAGATTTAAAGAAGTGTCTTTTATCCAAATAAAATAGGATAAAACTGATTTGTCAGATAGAAGTTAAAGAAAAGTCATCACTTCCTGTCCGTGTCTCACCGTCTCCTCGGCTCGGTCTCCCCTCGCGCTGACATAGTTCAGCCGGTAATGTCGGACGTTTCTGGCGTCGACGGGTTGCCAGGCGACCCGCAGGCTGAAGGTCGTCTCCTCGTCGATCCTCAGGTTCCTCACGCCGTGCCGAGGAGCTGCGGGATCACAGAGAAGATGACATCTGATGACATCATCTGATGACATCATCGACTCGCCGAAGCGCCGAAGCACATCGCTAAAATAAAGATCGGATCAAAATGTCACCGTTTTTTGGGCATTTAATTTACTCTGCTTTCAAATTTATATCAAAGCTTTTCTCTGGAAATGTTTGTCAGATTGAACAGATTTATAAATGCTATCATATAAATTATGAAAATATGGCGGGAAAAAAATTCTACACCGTTTAATGTTGTCACAACCTTTACTGAGAATATGTACAGAGTGAAAGTTCAAATGTAAAATCAAAGTAAAAGTACTATTGCACTTAAAATAAAACAATACTGGTTACAGGACTGGATGTGTTATAAATCAATATAAAAAAAAAAGAGATCAGAAAATACTGAAAAATAGCCCTCAATGTTATCTGGAGTCCAAAAAAAGATTAAAAACCCAGGAAATATTCAGTTTACAAAAATAAAAAAACAGAAAAAAGAAGAATTACTTTTATTTTAATTCAAGATTAAAAA
>NW_027210690.1:1197500-1270000 GCF_029030835.1 Brachyistius frenatus | reverse complement strand
CCTTGTGTTCAGAGATTTCTCCAGATTCTCTGAATCTTTTAATGATATTATGAACCGTAGACGATGAAATCCACTAATTCTTTGGAGTTTTACGTTGAGGAACATTATTCTCATATTTGTCTTTCACAGAGTGGTGAACCTCTCCAACCATCTTCACTGCTGAGAGACTCCGCCTCTCTGAAATGCTCTTTGTATACTCGATCATGTTACTGATCTGTTGCCATGGTAACCTAATAGGTTGTGAGATGTTCCACCAGGTGTTTTTTTTTTTTAGCTTTACATAACTTTTCTAATCTTGTATTGACCCCATCTCAACTTCTTTTTGAGACGTGTTTTTCAGGGCTATGAAATAAAATAAATAAATAAAATAAAAAACAACAACCAAGCATTTCTTTTTTGCGGCCGTCGCGGCGACACTCACGCGTTGTCTGCTGGCTCGTCATCGGGTCACTGGCCTCCTCCCCGTACATGGCGTACACTGTCACCGTGTACTCGGTGGCCGGCGTCAGTCCTTCGAGGTCCACCTCGTTCACCGAGTCCGCCACCTTCACCTACACACACACACACACACACACACACACACACACACACACACACACACACACACACACACACACACACACACACACACACACACACACACACACACACACACACACACACACACACACACAAAGGTTTGTGCCTTCAGCATGAAATAAAGGATTTCCGGGTTTCCAGCCGACCTGTTTCTATATCTCCTGCCCATGTCTCTCATCCATCTGTCGATTTATCTCCCCTCTCATCTACCTCGCTGCATATCTGCCCGTTGCATCACCTGCGGTCCTGTCCCGACAAGAATCAAGCTGTGATTACTTACGTAAGAGGCCTCTGACTTCCTGCAGGTGGGACCGATCGGACTCGACCACGTGACTCGTGTTCAGCTGGTGGAAGTCCTTCTGCCCAACACACTGAACCCTTGTTGTTGTTTGTTGGGATGAGAACAGTCCGTTTTGAGAACACGGGCCTTCAAAAAACCCTCTTAAGTGTTCACATCGTTCATTTTTGTGTGAAGCGTTCCTGAGCCCATGCGGTGATTTCCACTATTGATTCCGGTCTGTTTTCAAACGCGGTGCCGCCTGAGGTCTCGCGTACCGAGCTGCGATGTACAGCTCGGGTGGAGTTCACAGCGTCGCCTAAGTAACCGTTAGCCGCTTTGTTACGTAATATAGCTGCAGCTCGGTTGTTATTTTTCACTGTTTGATGAGAAAGTCCTTCTGTTTTCCGTTTTGAGAACACGGGTCTTCAAACGCCCTTTTAAGTGTTCACATCGTTGCTTTTTATGTGAATGTGTTCCTGAGCCCACGTCATGATTTCCACCACAGATTCGTGTGTGTTTTCAAACAATCACAATATTTCATGTGAATGCAACTTCCCAAACTCTGGCACTAAATAACAGCAAGCATGAAAGGAACCAGAAGTTAAAGCCCTTTAAATGTCTGTTTGTTTTTTCCTGAATCCGACTCGTCGCAGCTGGCAGTTCTGAAATTATGCACCGGCTCGAGGTGAGACGTTTTCTGTTTGACAAGTCCGTCTGTCACACACACACACACACACACACACACACACACACACACACACACACACACACACACACACACACACACACACACACACACACACACACACACACACACACACACACACACACACACACACACACTGAAGCCTTGTTGTGCGTGTTGGGATGAAAACTGTCCGTTTGTGGGGAAACACGGGTCTTCAAAGCCTCCATCTTTCCTGGTCACATCTTTCCTCTCTGTGTCTCTCTCGGTTTCCATCTGAATCAGTTGGCCCGGCTGGGACTTTGGCCGTGTCCCAGATGAGTCCCCGGACGGGCCGGCGAGGCGGAGCGGGCCAAGGCTGGGGTCCGACAGCAGCACCAGGCTGATCCTCGCCGCTGGAACGCATCCATCCTGATTCTGAATTCCTCCCTAAATTGTTTTTTTTTATTGCTTGCTGCCTGGAGGGGGAAGGGAAGGTGACGGCAGGCATAATGAGGTCTGATGGGAGAGGAAGGGATGGATGGCCGTGACCTTCATACCTCGTCTCTCCTCCTCTACCTCACATGTGTCATCTTCTTTGGCTACTGACTGTGTGTGCTTTTCTGTCTTAAAATGAATTCAGTCTCCTGTTGACCGAAGAACAAAGACTGGATATAAATGTGTCCATAGCTTCCGGCTCTGAAAAATGAGGCCGATCCAGAAGTGTCTTCAGCTGCAATACCAGCGAGTGCCACTAGACGTCGGCTCCAAAAAGCCTCCGGCTCCATAGACTCCCATTCAACTTCTCTCATCAAATCCAAAGTGAATAAAATGTGTCCATCAGTTATCTCGGTGTTGTTAGCTAAAGTCACTCCTTCTTCTTAGTTTTCTGGAGGTCCATCTGAAAATAATCCCTCATTCATTAGAAAAGAAGATTCAAGAAGACCTGTTTTTGGGGGCGTGTCTGTTTGATTGACAGGCCTGTGGCGCAGTCAGGTTCCAGCTATCGGTGGGCGGGACGTAGTGTTTATTCTGCGCTGCACTATGATCGTTCTGCGTTTTTTGTTTCTCTCCAGTCGGCAACAAATCTACTAACGCCACGCTCGTCACTGTCACCGGCCGTCCAATCACAGTGAAGGAGGGGCGGGACAAATGCGACTAACCGCCGACGCCAGTCGCCGATCGGTCCGTCCAGACTGCATTCACAGAGAAGAAAACCGGTGGGTGGAGCCCGGAGAGCAATATTCAATTATCACGGCTGAATTTTATTCCTCTTTTACAAAGTGTTTCTTTTTGACATTTCTCCCTCTCGTCTTCCTCACTGAAGCACGATAAAGGCTGGAAAAAAAAAAAAGTAGCAGAAACACCAACATGAAAGCAGACTTTTCACTTTGAAGCAACTCTACAATTACAAAGCTGTCTGAGACGGTCAGCTTTATTAAGGCTGAACGCCAATTAGCGGCCGGCGTCCGTCGAAAAACCTTCAACGGACCGTTTCAAAGTAAATCCCAGAGTTTTTCTTCCGGTGCCGGACGGGAACCGCGAGACCGAAGCTTCAAAACGTCTCGTGAGATTCTCTTCCGTCGGGTTTTTTAACATTCAAACACTGATTTGATCAACGTCTGAAAAAAAAGCTCTTTTGTTCAGCTTGGATAATAATATCACCGTGATGTCGGTCTTCTTCGGCATCAAACGGAGGAACAGAAGCTGTAAAAACCAGCCCGACGTCTGTTGTAGCTTATTCTGTTTGAACTGACGGCTTCTGAAACAGCTGGATCGAATCTGGAGCGTCTTTAAACATGAATGAGGGCAGCGATGGTGAGTCACGGCAGTTTTTAGTCGTCATGTAAAGATGAAATTCCCTGCAAAAAAAAGAAATGCTGTGAACTCGAGGCAGGAGAACTTGAGTCGATGTCGGCTTTAATGAGCAAAAAAAATACTTGTAGGGTCCCGTCGAGGAAAAAAACCACTTGAAAAATCTTGGAAATATCAAGAATGAAGTCAAAAATTGATCGGTTGTCTCGTCGCCATACGACGTGTCCCTCTTTGTGTTGCATGCAGGTGTAACCATGGCAACCCTCACATCTGTTTCAGCCAATTCCTCCTGAAGTCCTGAAACAACGTCAGCTGATTCGACGAGTCCGTTCAGACTGCTGCAAGTTTTCCTGCAACGCTTTAAAGGGGTTTCATCTCATCGAGGAACTCACAGCATAATCTCAATTTATTTACGATTTTTGTGTGAAATTGTGATTTCTTTTTTAGTTTTTGATGTGAAGAAATCCGACAGATTCACCTGGTGAGACGCAAAAAGAGCTGAAATATTGTTCAGGTGTTTTTTCTGTTTTTTTGTTTACCTCCTAAAAACCCTGCAGCTTCTCTCTCTGCCTCCCCTCACAGTATGATCAACACACACACACACACACACACACACACACACACACACACACACACACACACACACACACACACACACACACACACACACACACACACACACACACACACACACACACACACACACACACACACACACACACACACCTCACCTCCTTCTCATCGGCGGGGTCTCCCTCAGTCAGCGGGGCGTACAGGATCATGTACCCAGAAGCCCCGGCGGCGGTCTTCCAGCGGACCCTCATGGTGCTGTGAGTGATGTCGAACAGCTGCAGGTCATTCACCATGGGCAGGGCCACTATACCACACACACACACACACACACACACACACACACACACACACACACACACACACACACACACACACACACACACACACACACACACACACACACACATCAGAGAAGAGTTTCAGGTGACATCAAAATTAAAACGTGATGTTCAGACTCCAGCAGTCACCTTTTCAAGTTGGAGTTTTTGAATCTGACAACAAATAAACGCTTCATATCGTATCGTAACATATCATATTGTATTATATTGTATTATATCATATTGTATCGTAGTGTATTATATCGTATTGTATTATATTGTATTATATCGTATTGTATCATATTGTATTATATCGTATTGTATCGTATTGTATCATATCGTATTATATCGTATTACATCATATTGTATTATATCGTATTACATCATATTGTATTATATCGTATTGTATCATGTTGTATTATACCGTATTGTATCATATTGTATTGTATCGTATTGTATCATATTGTATTGTATCATATTGTATTGTATCATATTGTATTATATCGTATTGTATCATGTTGTATTGTATCATATTGTATTGTATCATATTGTATTATACCGTATTGTATCATATTGTATTGTATCATATTGTATCATATCGTATTGCATCATATCGTATTACATCATATTGTATTATATCGTATTACATCATATTGTATTATATCGTATTGTATCATATTGTATTATATCATATTGTATCATGTTGTATTATATCGTATTGTATCATATCGTATTGCATCATATCGTATTACATCATATTGTATTATATCGTATTACATCATATTGTATTATATCATATTGTATCATGTTGTATTATATCATATTGTATTATATCGTATTGTATCATATTGTATTGTACCGTATTGTATCATATTGTATTATATCGTATTGTATTGTATCATATCGTATTATATCATATTGTATCATATTGTATTATATCGTATTGTATCATATTGTATTATATCGTATTGTATCATATCGTATTGTACCGTATTGTATCATATCGTATTATATCGTATTGTATCATATCGTATTGTACCGTATTGTATCATATCGTATTATATCGTATTGTATCATATCGTATTATATCGTATTGTATCATATCGTATTATATCGTATTGCATCATATCGTATTATATCGTATTGCATCATATTGTATATATCATATTGTATCATATCGTATTATATCGTATTGCATCATATTGTATTATATCGTATTGTATCATATTGTATTATATCGTATTGTATCATATCGTATTATATCGTATTGTATCATATCTTATTGTATCATATTGTATTATATAGTATTATATTGTATTGCATCATATTGTATTATATCGTATTGTATCATATTGTATTATATCGTATTGCATCATATCGTATTATATCGTATTGCATCATATTGTATATATCATATTGTATCATATCGTATTATATCGTATTGCATCATATTGTATTATATCGTATTGTATCATATTGTATTATATCGTATTGTATCATATCGTATTATATCGTATTGTATCATATCTTATTGTATCATATTGTATTATATAGTATTATATTGTATTGTAATATATTGTATTGTATCGTATTGTATCATATTGTATTACATCGTATTGTATCATATTGTATTATATCATATTGTATCATATTGTATTATATAGTATTATATTGTATTGTATCATATCACAGCTTTTAAATTCCTTTATAATTGAATCATCACCTTAATAGAAGCTGCAAACATTTATAGTATTAATGTGTTTAAATATTGTTTTAAAACATCCCCAAAGTCAACTCCTCCTCACGTATTATTATTATTATTATTCAGATTATTATTATTATTATTCAGATTATTATTATTATTATTCAGATTGTTATTATTCTCCCTCCTGTGTTTAAATCTTCTGCTTCCTTCGGTACGAAGACTCCAAAATAAAATCCGTCAGGACTTGGCGTCACGTTTCGTATCGAAGCAGCAGCTTTAACCTTGCTACAAGGTCGCTGTGTGACTTCATCCTCAGCCAACCGACGGGGAGGGAGTGGGGAGGGAGGGGGAGGGAGGGGTGAGGGAGGGGGAGAGAGGGGTGAGGGAGGGGGAGAGAGTGGGGAGGGAGGGGTGAGGGAGGGGGAGGGAGGGGGAGGGAGGGGGGGTATTCCCTGTTATTGGTGTGAAAAAAAGAGGTCAGGCAGTCTTCTCTGGAAACGGAGGTCACAGAGAAAAGAAACCCAAAAGAAACGTTTAAATAAGTCAATCCGGTAGCTATTTAAAGCCTTCTGTCGCCTTCCTGTTATTACGACGTGTTTTCGAGACGTTAAACACATTTTTCTACAGAACGGAAGTGAATCGGTTCCGTTCTCGTCCCGCGTGAAAACAGAAAGTCCCGGCGGCGGCGGACTCACGCGTGGTGGCGCTGCCTCGGAGCGCCTCGCTGGCGGAGCTCCGGTAGACGGCGAACACCGCCACCTGGTACTCCGTCAGGGAGTTGAGGTAGTTGAGCTCCACGCTGTTCTCCGTCCCCTGCACCACCTGGAACACAGACAGAAAAACCCCACCGGGGGACGGGGGGGGGAGACTAAGCCTGGATGTTCACAGCACTGCATTATAAAAACACAAAAACAGAATCTTAAAAAGATGTGGCGGCGTTACTTCACTTCACAGAAGCTGGGAGGAGATGAACGCTGCAGGGACCTGAACGCCTGACGGAGTTATTATCTAAAAATAATTTTAATTAGCTCCGACTTCTGTGCTCCTAAGTTCTCTTTCGTAGCAGACGGCGTCGTCGCTTTTGTGCGTCAATAAGCATTAAAGCATCACAAAAAAAACAACCAAAAAAACAATCAGGAGCCCCGAGTACTCACGACGTATCGCAGGGTTGAAGACGCACCACCAACTGATGGAGGCTCGCAGCTCTCCGACTTAATGAAGTGGAACCACATCACATTTCACACGTGTGTGTGCATGGGTGTGTGTGTGTGTGTGTGTGTGTGTGTGTGTGTGTGTGTGTGTGTGTGTGTGTGTGTGTGTGTGTGTGTGTGTGTGTGTGTGTGTGTGTTGCAGCTGCAAGTTGTAATAAACATCAAAGAGAAAAACAGGATCAGAATCAGAAGGTTCCATAAACACAAATAAAAAGGTTCTCAGATTACAGCCGGAAATGTTTGAAATCAAACGGAGTTTTATCAGACGAGCGGCGACGTCGACGAAGGAAACGTCTTCAGCTCGGCGACGAACGTGGAGCGACAGGAAGCAAACAGGAAGGGTTGAAAGTTGGAGCTCTTGAGCGACGTCAGAGTTGAACACGTTGGCGTGAACGTTCGTGATGTCACCTGAAACCGAGCAGAGAAACAAACTGTGGACCCCATCTTTAACGTTGGTTGTGTCACGGTGAATTCGTCCCCCCAGAGTCATCAACACCGAGTTCTACCGGGAACCTTCTGAGGCGTCTGAGGAGTGTAATTTAAGTTTAGTTGTGTCTTAGCGAAATTAGCTGTATGTTAGCAGGTTGTTAGCTGTATGTTAGCAGGTTGTTAGCAGGTTGTTAGCTGTATGTTAGCAGGTTGTTAGCAGGTTGTTAGCTGTATGTTAGCAGGTTGTTAGCAGGTTGTTAGCAGGTTGTTAGCTGTATGTTAGCAGGTTGTTAGCAGGTTGTTAGCTCTTTGTTAACTTGAGTTGTTTTTTAGCAAATTTAGCTGTTTGTTAGCTTTGTTAGGATTATTAGCTGTTTGTTGACTTGAGTTTAGATCTTCTGATGCGTCTGAGGCAAAAACAAAGTCGCTGCAAAACCACCTGAACTGTGGCGCCATGGCAACATGGTTCTCCAACACGACACTCACAAGAACACGTGTCCCGTTTTTTTTAACGCGCTGTGAGCGGGCGTGTTGTGAACAGAAGATTTCTCGATTTTCCCCCAAAATCTGATGCGGCGGACGAAGGCTGAAAACCAGGATTGGACTGATTCTGCGGTGGAAATCACTGCATGGGCTCAGGAACACTTGGCTGTAAGCGGTGATGTTGAAGATTTACCGTTCTCCAAAAACTTTGACGCAAAATCTGATGTTTCTTTGCTCCAGTTTCAGGTTTCATCACAAATGTTCACGTTACCAGCACAACCAGCGGGAACTTTTACTTTGAACAACGAGAATACAAGAATAAGTAAAGAAATATGACACCAACATGCACGTTAAAGTAAATAATCCGGACACCTTCTCGTCGGGCTGCCCTCCGCTGGCGGGGTAGTACACCACCCGGTACTTCTCCACCTGGCCCGGCGCGTGGGTCCACCTCACCCGGAAGCTGCGGGCCGTTATCTCCGAGGTCACAAGGTCACGGGGCGGAGCCACGGCGGCGGGGGGCGGGGCTGGTTCTCTTCCACCTGCAGGACGATGAAACATTGTGTTTCACTATTATTAGACGGGGACTTTTTTTTTGGTGTTCTCGCGTCGTAACTCCAAAACAGTCGAAGTCGGACCTTTGATCTGCCGGTCGAGCTGCTCCACGCGGTCGCACACCGTCTTGGTGAGGCCCTCCACGATGTCGCTCATCACGCTGAAGTCGGCCACGTTGTAGACGTGAGTCTGCTCGGGGGGGGAGGCGATGGCCTTCAGCTCGTTCTCGTCGGCGTTCTTCACACCTGGAGGAGAAAAACGGAGAGGGGTGGGGGGAGGGGGAGGGGTTATCAAAGTTATTAGCATTAAATCTCCTGCAAACTGATGAATCAATCCACTATTTCAGCACTGAAACTCTTTTGCTGTCGTGGAAGTGCAGATTTTAAAGCTCAATAAAACTGTCAAATGAACAACACGTATTCTCTAAAATGTTTTGCTTCTTTACAGCATCAATCTGTAAAGATGAGTTCTCCAAACGAAAACAACAAAAATCGATTTAATACACGTTTATGTCGTACCGATGGCGAACAGTTCTATCCCAGCATCCTTCAGGCTCTGGGCGGGGGGTATGACATCATCCTGGGACTTCCCGTCGGTGATGAGGATCCCGATCTTGGGAACGCCGGGTCTGGATCCGGACTCTGGTTTGAAGCTGTTCTCCAGGATGAAGGTCAGAGCCAGACCTGGACGGGGGAGGGGGGAGGGGGAGAGGGAGGGGAAGGGGGGGGGGGTCAATGGGACTTTTGAATGGAAATGTTTTCCAAAATTGTCTGAAAATTCATTTAGGAAGTGTTTTAAAATCATGAAGAAATTTACATATATATACAATATATAATTCAATGACAGCTGATCTCGTTACCACAGGTGGAAATGTTGCTCCGCCCCCTTTTTTTTTTGTTCAATTGAGGAAACAAAATGTTTCCAGCTGTTTTGATCCGCTTCTGTTTGCCCTTAATTTAAGTTACTGCATTACACTGACAATACAAACTCAAAACTTCCTGTATCTGTTTCAAAATAAAAGCCCGCCAGTGTGTCTGTTGACGGAAACCTTTCCGTTCTTCCTTTTGCTGAAACAAATCCATTAATTTATGCAACTTCAAGCACATAAGAAGTCAAATAAAAATGTATTCAGGCCAAAATATCTGCATTTGATTTGAGGTAACTTTAGCCAACATTTAAAAGCATCGCCCATGAGCTTGTGGATCTCAGAAGTGTGTCTGGATTTGGTTTTCATTTGTAAACATCAAGGTTGAGGTCTGATTTGTATTTCAGTCTCCTTCCTGAGTGAGGTGGGTGGTGAAGGGTCCTTTAACTTTCCATCTCTTCACAGCGTCTGAACGTCCACCGGTTGTGCAATCCACTCACGATTTGAAGGGTTTGATTGAAATCCCTTTTTATAATGAAATCCCACCTGTGTATTTTTTTTTTCATTATTTCAGTCAGAATTTTTTAGAAGGTTTGAGAGACGGTTTTTCACTGTGAATTTAAGAGGAAGGAAAATATTCATCTCGCATATCAGCAATACCGAAAAAATTAAACTTATAACAAAACCTTTTTCATGAAATTTCTAGAGGAGCTGCTGCTCATTTTCTTTACTATTAAAAAAACGATGTTAAAACTTGTCCTGACCTTTTGGAAGCTAAAAATTAAACGAGGTACATTGGAGGTAGCGGCCCGTTATCCATTAACGGTGATGAGTGTTGGGGGGGTTGGGGGGAGTGTTAATGACCAGCAGGAGGAGCGGGGGGGGCGGAGGGGGGGCGTACCCGTCAGCGTGTTCCCTCCTTTGTACGGCAGGTTCTTCACCGCATCGATCACGGCCTGCTTGGTGGTGTGAGCGTTCAGATGCCACTCGATCCGCGGGTCCCCGCTGTACTGGGCCAAACCTGACAAATATAACACGGGTTTTAAAATGTTTTTTTATTATTGTTATTATTATTTTTTATTATAAATTTTGAGTGTCCTCAAAAAACGGTTTCAGACTCACCGATCCTGGTCCTGTCGAACTCCACAGAGAAAGCCCGGACCAGGTTTTCCAGGAAGGTCCTGACCAGCCGGAAGTTGATACGTCCGATACTCCAGGAGCCGTCCACCAGGATCACGATGTCGGATATGGCCGGAGTTTTGCACATAAATCCATCTTCGGCTAATAACGGGCGGAAAAAAAGAGAAATTACATCAAATTCGTACGACTCGGGTTGTTAAAGCAGTTATAAAACCTGCACACGCGTGATAAATGTGCCGCGGTAGAAGTGGGACAATTTGATGCGCAGCTTCTGTCCCAAAGTATTACAAAGTGTTTCATTAATTCTAATTCGGCTTCAACGCGGAATAATTAAACCCTGGAGGAGCAGATGAGAAATAACAGCCCGCTCCTGTTTTGTTTCGTCTCCAACAGTTTACTGGGTGATAAAACAGAACACATTCTAATGAGGCAACAGCAGTTCATTTACACACACACAAAAACATAAAAAAATACAAATAAAAAAAAAAAAGCCCCGGCCGGCACAACACAGCGAGCCAAAAGGAAAGGCCAAGCAAATTAGGGAAACAGCCGGGTTTTCCATCGGCCAATTATCTATCACAGGAAAAAACCTCTGTGAGTTTGAGTCTCTGTAGAAAACACTGGTGGGTGGGGGGAGGGGGGGAGAGGGGGAGGGGGAGGGGGGACGGAGATTGATAAATAACACCGAGACACTGCAGTGAGACTAATGTGTCGTCTCCTGATAGAAACTAAACCAAAAAAGGAAGGTTAGTTATTTTTGGGTCTCATTGGACGGTCGTTCTTCAAAATGCAGACAGACAGGAAATGAGGTCACAGACGACGACGGGATAAAGATAAAAAAATTAAATACAAATCTAACGAAATGCTGTTGTTATAAACCATTTTGTCGAAAAGGAGTAAGGAGCGTCTGTGAATTTCAGCGTCGTAAAAAATAACCGGAGTTACAACATGTGTAACTTTCATTTGGTCAAAATCAATTTGATAGAACTGGTGTAGAAAAAAACTGAAATTTAACAATTAAAAAAAAAAAACTCAAAGGTTTGCGTTTCCAGTAGATTAAAGTAAAAACGTGTCCACTTTGACTGCAGAGAGAAACGTGAGCGTCGTCTTCAGGGTGATAAATACTTGGCCTGTGGAGCTGCTGTTATCTGGAGAACTTCTGTGTACACTGTTTCCTTATCCCCCACATGTAGAAGAGCATATTTCCTTCAGGCTGCAGCATGTTTTAATATTTGTGTGCGTGCGTGTGCGTGTGCGGAAGGCATTCTTCGTTTCATTCATCGTTGACGGGAACCGAGTCGGGTATCACGTCTCACAAGTCTCTACAGTGTCGGAATTCAAGTCGAGTCGACCGGAGGAGTCTCGGTGACTGGGCGTCAACTCACCGTCAGATTAACAGCACAATAAACACCTTAAAGCGACATACTCGAGAGCACGTTTGCGGATTGATGCACGTTTTGTGCTTCGTGTCGTCACCGACGACGAACCGGCAGGAAACATTTAAAGCAGTAAAATGAGTCACTTTTGCGGACGCGTTCCTACCACTGACAACAGATGGCGGTAAAGCACCCAGAAGCTGTTTGATAGCCGTAATAAAAGCAACAAGAAGAGAAATGTGTTTCTACTCGGCTCTCATAAAGCAAAAAAATAAATATTTAAAGTAAACATTAAAACTGATGTCATACCTAAAAAAAAATTTTTTTTAAAAAGGGCAGCAATTTCACAAAAAGTCAAAATACAAATCACAGGAATTATTTTAAACCTCCCAGACGAGCTAAATGCTTTAAAAAATAAATAAAAATCTACCAAATAGCATCCCCAAATTCAATCAGTTACATTTCCACAACTTTAAGGTGAAAAACGAACAACGTTGGCCTCCTTGGATACGAAACACGAGGGACAACTTTTCTTTTAAAAAGGAAACCAAGTATTTAAGCACAATTGGTGTCACCAGGCAGGAGTTTTTTCTTTTATTATCTATTTTCTAAATAAATGAAATAATGCAACCTGTAAATGAATGAAAATCCCTTCATGATAGATCTTGAAAAAAAAAAAGAAGAAGGATTTAAGGCTGTGCAAGAAGGATGTCAGGAAGTGAAAACGAAGGTTAAAACAGTGCTTCAGAGCACCAAGCGAAGGAGAACCGGCTTCCTTTTTAATGGCACGTCTGGGGAAATACTCGCACCTGGACAGCTGGCGAAAGAAAAAACAGACGGAGAGAAGAAGAAGCAATAGAGGAACAAAATAAAGCGGCGACAGATGCATATTAACGGGTATAAAGTACACAAGTGAGTCTGCTGCGAATACCAATGTTGTGTTTCTTTTCTGCTTGACTTCCTAATGCCACCCCCCCCCACCCCCACCCCCACCCGACATCGTTTCTTATTCTCTGCACTGATTCTCCTCCTCTGACTCCATCATCATGTGGGTCTATATATTTCTTTACAACTGTACGCACATACTAACGACACCGGGAGCTACAAGCAGGATGAAAGAAAACAAGATGACGGAGAGGAAATATGAAGAATATGAAAATCAGTTTGAGTTTTGAGCAGAGCAGCAGGTGAGGCTGAGAAAGAGAACATCGTTTCCTGATATTTAAATATTTAAATGTCCGTTTTGTGATCTTACATGACCTCTGCAAAAGAAAAGATGCATTTTTATTTCTGGTTTATTTAGAGGGTGGAGGAGGGGGAGGGGGTAGAAGAGCGGCTAAAATACTCACAGAAAATCCAAAAAGAAAACTATCGACTCACCGCTTCACTGCTGGAGATTTTCTGAAACAATTCAAGTTTGACAGTTTCACGTTTTCCTGTAGAGGACAGAAATGAAACCGACTGCACGCGTAGAGCCGTGTGATTTACAGGGAAAGGAAACTTTTTTGGAAAAAGAACACGGTTGAGGTTAGGAAACAAAAAAAACAACTCAAGAACAACGTTGTCACTCCCTGGATTCGAACCTCTGCGTCTGATTCATGCCACCAACAAATATCCTATTTACTCCATCACATGAGCCTTCATTTCCTTCTTTCCCGTGCGTGTACGTTTCCCGCTTACAAAATGTGTAACTGTCACGCCTGGAGAGGCCAGAGCGTGTCCATCTCACGTTGTGCTGCGGTGGGCCAGGCGTGTCTATTTCACGCTTTGCCGTGATACCGGGTCGGACTTTCTGTTTGTTTACTTCCCTGATACGACCTGAAGCGTCCTAATTTCAGCCCGCAAGGCAACAACACATTTCAGCACAAACTACCCTCCAGAAAGGACGAAGTTTAAAAGGGAGTGGAAACGGTAGAAGAGAGGTTCGTTGATGGATTAAACTAAAAGGAGCCCTCGGGCAAGAGGTCGAGGAGTCAAAGTGGCTCCGGTCTGAGACGGTGAACGCCGAGAGCTGGAGGACGTGACCCGAGTCGGCCGAGTGGAAACAGTATTCTAATGAGTCCCTTCTGTTTACCGATGCACTCATGAATATTCATTCTCAGCGGGACGCCGGCTCCGTCGGCGTTCCAGGTTCGCCGAAGCTTCAACGGTGGATGAGCGAAGCAAAAGTTCTTCACGTTTCCGTCCTTAACACTTGTGCTTTCAATCTAATGTCACCACAGCTTTTATTTCCACCTGATCTCTGAAGGTCACGCCGCGGCGAGGCGAACATATTTCTTCGACGGGGGACGCCCAGCCGTCAAAACCAAGGTCAGGGCTAAAGCTAGAGGCCCGAAGCGACGGGGGGGAAGAAGGGCGATGCCGATACCTGCCAGGTCAAAGGTGAGTCGTTCGTCCTCGGGGGAGGGGTGAGCGGTGGGAGGGGGGGAGCTCTGCGCAATGGATTTATCTGCTGCTCGGGCTAATTTACACAGCAGGAAGGTTGAAGGTCAGCTGCCTCCGATTCCAGCGCAACAAACGGCAGCTTCAGAGAGAGAAATCTCATTTCCTGTTTGAGGAGATTCCACAAATTCATCTACCTGGAAGGTTCAATGTGACACCTGAAGGAAATCCTGCCTGAAGGGGTTTAACTTGAAATCTTTATATTCGTCAAACACAAAGCAATTCAATGTATGTCCGTTTATGGGACTTCAAACTACAGAAAACAAAGATTTACTTATAAAAACATGGTGAATTTTTGTCTTTGTGAATTTTGTGTTGTTTGTTTAAACTGCTGTATCTTAGAATATTTATCATTTCATATAAAAATCAAGAGTATATAGTATGCCTTGTGTGTTATTTAATCATTAATAAGGTTCCTGTTACACTTAAAATATGTACAAGGTTACTTGTATAATGAAGGATTTTCACCGATATTTGTCCAACAATATTCCACCAACACAGAAGTGCTCCATTATTCTTGGTACCAACTTTAAGAGGTGACTGTAACGAAACAAAAACAAAATTTTGTTGATAGAGAAATTCTGTAATTAGCAAAAAATACACAAGATTTTTTTGGGGCAAGAGATTAAATCTTTGTTAATATCTGTAATTTAAGAAGACTTGAAAGTGACATCACTCTGTCATTTCTTTTTAGTGGCAAAAAAATGAAACAGAAAAAGTTCCACAGAGGAAAGAGTCACGGAGAACCAACAGATCTGCAATCAAAGCCAGAAAATCCTGTCTAATGAAAATAGAGGGATTGATTTCATTAAAATGCACTGTGCAGAAGATTTAAGAACTAATATCCTTCGTCAACATGCTGATTACAAGTGCGATGAAAAATGCTGCGCTACTGATTTCATTGCACCATTTTGCGTCGATAGATTCTCATGAATTATTTTGAGATCAAAAGTATCATGACTCCAGAAAGGCCCAGATTTATACGTTCGTTTATCGTCTCATATTAAGGTTTAAATTTAGACTTTTGCTCGTCGACCAAGATGTTTTTTTTTCCTAAAGACAAAACGAAGCCACCGTTGTGCGTCTTGTGACTCATTTTCTGCTCTCTGAGTGAGAAAGAGGACAACCGACACCTCCAGCTCAGAACGAACAAGCTCCTTGTTTCTCTCGGGAACATGAAAGAGGGACGAGCGGATTCCTCCGAGGCCCCCGGACTCACGTGCCTCAATTGAAATGCGAACAGATAAGAAATGAGCATTACCACCTCGAACCGTCACTCAGGAGCCGCCGAGCAAGGCACCGACGCTCGACAACAAAGACTCGCAGGCACCGAATGTTCCCGCAGCTGTGAAAAGAAATGTCTGACAATATAAATGTGAAGCAGGGCGATGAGGTAATCAAGCAAGCTCAGCAGGAACAATGTCCCTGTGAAAATAAAGGTTACAGATAAATAGAAAATGCAGAAAAAAAAGGTTGCAATGCGACAAATCTAAAACTTGAATTGCAGCCTCGTGTTTCTCTGCTTCCACCGACCAGTTCAAATTCGGTTTCCATCCATCTAAAAGTAGAATAAAACCTAGTTTCAAAACCCCTTCTGAAACCACTTTAAACCAAGTCCAAAACCACATCTGAAACCAATTTAGACCACATACACAGAAGAGCTCTACAATCAGCACAGTTTCGAGGTGGACACCCAAGACTAGTGTCACACATTCACACCTTTTACCAAATCTAAAAGCAGTTTACACCAAGTCCAAGTCTAAAACCAAGGTTCAAAAACCATTCTAATCCAAGTCTAAAACCAGTTTAAAACTACTACGGTCTACAACTAGACTGACCCAAACCAGCTTAACCCAAGTCCTAAACCTGTCCAAAATGGGTCCAAAACCCATTCAAAACTTGTTCGAAGTCCCTCTAAAAGTAATCTTAAACCAGGTCCAAAACCACAGGTGAAACCAGCTTAAACCACACGTGAAACCAGTTTAAACCACATCTGAAACCAGTTTAAACCAAGTCTAAAATCAGTTCTAATCCGGGTCTGAAACCAGTTTACAACCTGTCATCACTTCAGACATTAGTGTGACATGTTGGCGTAATTGAGGTATGAACTCTTGAGTTATGGCGACATAGTTTTAAGAAGTCCCAGTGAACTTTGACCTTTGGCCACCGAACTCTCACCAGTCCGTCCTTCAGTCCGAGCGAACGTTTCTACCAAATTTGAACACATTTCCTTAAAGCCTTCCTGAGACATGAGGACCGGGAAGACGGGACGTTGGCTTGTTTTTGGGTTGCTGTTGTTGAGCCGGTGCGTCTTCTGGAAATCTTGCAGCTGTTTCCCTGCAGCGTGGTCGCAAGCCTGCAGCTGATTAATGCGCCTCAGCGCTGTCAGCATAAATCTGCACAAGGGCATGCGACCTTATGAATCGTAGCTCATCTGAGCCTCGTCTCAGGGAGAGAAACTTAATGGCTCCGGAGAGCCGAGGATGAAATACGTCCGAGGTGTTTCAGGTCTTCAGAGTCCCGCGTTCCTCTGAAGTCTGATCGAACTGCTGCTATCGCTTCGTCTTCATTAAGTTAAAAAAATAAAATAAAAGCTGAATGTTCAGCTCTTTACACGTTCTTAAAGTTTCTTAAAGAACTACAGGTTCTGGTGAAAAACAGCTTTCAGGTTATTCAAAACTGTAAATATGATGACGTGTAAGTCTGAGAAGCATCCGGAGATTTCAGGACTTTCAACGACTCCTCAATTTAATGCAACGCGGATCAAAGACGCCACTTTTCCCGCCCGCACATCGAAACTCTGCACGACAGTGTTGTAAAAAGTCTTTGTTGAAATTCGAGCGGTTAGGTCGTTAAAAAAACACCGTTGCTAGGCAACGCCAACGTGGACGCCATCGAGAAGCCACAGAGTCCAAACAATTTAGGCACAGAGGGAAGAGATGTTTTCAACATTTTCCCTTCAGACGTTAGGCTATCATCTACGTTACGAGGACAAACTCTGCGTGACTGAAATTACAATATATTAAAGATCCAAAAAAACACGAACTCCCACGACCTCCGACCTTTTAACGCCAGCAAACACACATCAAAACTTCGTGAGCTCGAGGCTTCCAGAAAATGTTGAGTTCAAATTTGAACGCAGGGTGAATCGTAACACACCAGGATGGACTGAACCTAAAATGGTCCTTTAAATCGAGCTAAAATAAAACCCAGTTTTTCTCAGATGAGCTGATTCAGGACGCCGTCTGATCGTACGGTACGACGTTGTCATGGTGATGTCACCTCGTCATGAGGTGATATCCCCGCTGCGTCGAGCAGGTCGTACAGGCGACGACGCTTCTGTCACCGAGTCGCTGCTGCTCACACTCGCTTCTAGTGTGTGTGTGTGTGTGTGTGTGTGTGTGTGTGTGTGTGTGTGTGTGTGTGTGTGTGTGTGTGTGTGTGTGTGTGTGAGAAAGGAGAGACGGAAAAAAAACATTGTGAGATTCTTTAATGAGCAACCTCACAAGACCGGCAAAATCTGAAACCACAGGAAATCCCACAGGTCGCACACACACACACACACACACACACACACACACACACACACACACACACACACACACACACACACACACACACACACACACACACACACACACACACACACACACACACCAGATCTGTGGTGACTTCTTCATTTCTGTCGACAGTAATTTGAATTCGTTTTTTTAAATGTTGTGAATTTATTTTCGTCTGCCAAAGACTCTTTTTTTGTTTTTTTTAAAGGGAAAGTGTCTGACATTGTTGTATAACATCACTTGTGTGTGTGTGTGTGTGTGTGTGTGTGTGTGTGTGTGTGTGTGTGTGTGTGTGTGTGTGTGTGTGTGTGTGTGTGTGTGTGTGTGTGTGTGTGTGTGTGTGTGTGTGTGAGATGCAGAGAGGAAGTGTGAAGAGAGAATATAAGCGTTGAGTCATTGGTGGTTTTTCACTGCGGTTTTCACACCAGCACCGCTTCCTCTTTCTTTATATTTTGAAGTCAAGGAGAAAATATCACTCAAATAGTTTTTTATGCCAAGCGGGCATAAAAATAAAAGTTTAAAATGAAGCAGCTGCTGATTTCATGTCAACACAAACAAAAAAAAGGGTAGATGAATGTGTTATTATCCAAAGAAACGTGTGATCACAAACATGACTCAGCTGTCAGTCAAACAGGACAGAAAAGTCAACTTATAGAGGAGAGAAGAAGACAAAGATGGTGATAGAGGGAGGAATATTCAGGAGAGACAAAAATAAAGAGGAAGGAAGGAAAAAAAGTTGGCAGAAGTGAGATAAAAGTGACAGAAAATGTGCTAATAAGTGAGAAAGATTGAAATCTGCTGAGGAACAAACTGATAGCGTTAAAAACCCAGAGGGAATATTTAGAGCACCGAAACTAAAACATAGAAAACAAAAAAACAACAAGAGGAAGTGATGACATAAGCTGGCAGATCCACCGGTTGGTTTTTCCCATGACGGAGGACGGAAAGATATTTTTACTGGAACGAAGGAAAGACAAAACAGAAAAAAAATTGGAAAAATTTGGCCTTCAGCTGCAATACCAGCGAGTGCCACTAGAGGTCGGCTCCAAAAAGCCTCCGGCTCCATAGACTCCCATTCAACTTCTCTCATCAAATCCAAAGTGAATAAAATGTGTCCATCAGTTATCTCGGTGTTGTTAGCTAAAGTCACTCCTTCTTCTTAGTTTTCTGGAGGTCCATCTGAAAATAATCCCTCATTCATTAGAAAAGAAGATTCAAGAAGACCTGTTTTTGGGGGCGTGTCTGTTTGATTGACAGGCCTGTGGCGCAGTCAGGTTCCAGCTATCGGTGGGTGGGACGTAGTATCGTCAGGTTTCCAATCAGATCGAGTCAGATCCACCGCTGGCTCCTCCCCCAGCTCGTCCAAATATGGTCACTTCCTGCTCTAAGCTTCCTGCTTGGTTGTTATGTGTAAACTCACTTCATTTCCCACAAACACCATCCTTTATGTCTCTGAGCTTATTAAAGGCTGATTTAATGACGACGAATCGTCTGTTTCCACCGCAGATAAAACAGATAAAACAGAAGAAGGTGTGTGAATCCTTCTCGTTTCCTCTCAGACCACCAGATGTGGAAACCACTTCCCACTGCAGCTGTCTTTCCTTTCACATCTGTGTCTCTTCCATCTGAATGAGGTTGTCAAACAGAAGACAATGAAGCTAAACCTACATTCTCTTTCAATTTCCATCAAATCAACACCTCCTCCTCTCCTCCAGCTCCAACACACGATTTTTGCCACGTCATATTTCATCTTTATTTTCTTTATCATCTCCAGCTGTCCCAACTTTCTTTTGGAAAGATGTTGCTGCCATTAAAATTCAAAGCGACCACATAAATTTCCATAAAACAATAGCAATTCTCAGTTTTAAACATTTGATATGTTGCCTTTGGTTAATTCTTTCAAATGTAAATATGAGTTTACATGATTTGCAAAATAACTGCATTCTGTTTGTATTTAACATTTAACACAGTGTCCCAACTTTTTTGGGGGAAACGGGGTTGTAGGTTTGTCTAAAATACCAAAATCCTGCTTTTCTTCCTTTATCTGATCAGAAAACTGCATTTTGTTTTTACTGTAATTTATAATTTTTTGGCAAAATAAATAAATAAAGCAACCGTGCAGGTAAAACAACGACCTCCGACCCTTCACGAATACTTCTGACTCCCTCCATTGCTGATGTTCAACGTTCAGAAACAAACCGTGAACAACTTCTTCCCTTCTGACGCAACAGTTACAGGCTGATGAAATGAGACATTTGATCTCTGCACGTCTCCAAAAGAGTGTAATTTGTAAAACTGTAAAAAAACAAGTCATCCATCTTCCTATGACAGAAAACTCCTCATAAATTTCTTCACACGTCAAACAACGCTTGGCTGGATGAGCGACAAACCAAAACACGCCGATGAAACAAACATAAAAAACAACAAATCCTCAGCAACTTGTTTCAACTGTTGACGTGCAGCAGAACAAATCCTCGTCTACAGCTGCTCGTCTTCTTTCTTAGAAACGGACGAGAGTGTGAAACTGTGTCAGCGGCACAACTTGAACATTTAAAATCTTTTTACCAGCTTCGTTTCTGCATCTTTAATTTGAACCTTTAATGACTGATTTCGATAAATGTTTAAGATATTTAACTGTTGAAGAAAAAAAAGAGCACTGAATCATTTACTGATACCCTGGAAGATTCCTGACTAAACGCTGCCGTCACTCATCCACAGATTGGAGGTGTGTCCATGCTTTTATTGTGAAAATCCAATATCAGCACATTCACAGCAGAACAGTAAGTCCTGCAAATCACAGACTGAATTTAAAAGAGTTCGTAGCTTCAGGTCTATAAAATGGTTCCGATCCAGAAGTGCCTTCAGCTGCAATACCAGCGAGTGCCACTAGAGGTCGGCTCCAAAAAGCCTCCGGCTCCATAGACTCCCATTCAACTTCTCTCATCAAATCCAAAGTGAATAAAATGTGTCCATCAGTTATCTCGGTGTTGTTAGCTAAAGTCACTCCTTCTTATTAGTTTTCTGGAGGTCCATCTGAAAATAATCCCTCATTCATTAGAAAAGAAGATTCAAGAAGACCTGTTTTTGGGGGCGTGTCTGTTTGATTGACAGGCCTGTGGTGCAGTCAGGTTACAGCTATCGGTGTCCCCTTTAGCCCGCAGCCAGCTCGAGCTGTTTGGAGAAGCACCAGGTGACTCACACACACACACACACACACACACACACACACACACACACACACACACACACACACACACACACACACACACACACACACACACACACACACACACACACACACACACAGCCCTGATGAGTGGAACCTGCGTCCCGAGCTGTGACTTCATTACTCCCTCATGTCCTCTTCCTGACACGCTCTAATTATCGCGGCCTGAACAAATGGACCAGGAATTAGACCTCGATGAACGCGTCACGTCGGTCCGGCACATCGGTCTCGTGTTCACAGTTTGTCGGTAATTGAAGTGTCACAAGTTCAAGCCCTGAAACAGAGACTGAACCGAGACGCTACACTTCCAGTTAGAGAGGAAAAAATAGTGAGTTTCAGCTCAACTGTAACGGAGAGGGGCGGAGCTAAGTAGAGCTGAGTAAATGCCACAACTTTTCAAATTAAAAGCCCTCCAGTTTCATACAGGGTCCAGACATATACTAGGTTTAGACTTAGACGTGTTTCTTTCAGGAGGGTCAGGAGGTCTCTGGATTTTATTAGAAAAAAACCTTCATATTTGAAAGATGTATTTGAAACTTTTTGGTTATTTGGTCAAACAACAGTTATATGCACTGCAGGAGGTATTTAGGGAACATCTGTGTAACTGTAGATACATAAAAAACAACTGAAAACTTGAATATCAATTTGTTATTGTTCACATAAAAAGAAGCTGAGTCAGCTGGTTTGGTGTATTTTGTAAAAAGTAGCTCACAGAGAGAGAGAAAAAAAAAAGAAAGGTCAGAGATTCCTGACTGAGAATAAAGCCGTCAGGTTCCTACAGGAGCCCCGAAGGGAACAAACCAAACACATTTATGCAGCTCTGACGAGAAAGAAGGTGACAAAAACGTTCACGGGGATGGATTACACAGCCGCAAGTCTCCGCACGTTGATTTTCATAATGCGGCGAAATGAAAATGAATGGCTGCGTACGAGGACGACTAATCTATTCATGAGCGCTATTTTGTTCGTACGGTGATGCGTCTGTGATTGATAGGTAGTTTTTGTATTTTCACCTTCAGCTAACCTTTTCCTCGGTTCAGGAAAAGAAAAAACACACAAATGCTTCCAACGTCTCTGAACATCACTGAACCGCGGCCACGATCCAACAATTCAGATTACACCCGAGTGAGATGGTGCATCGGGACGTAATGGCTCGATATCACGGAGTACATAAGTTCAATATATTTCCATGTATCTGTAATGTAACACAAAGCAGGCCCACGCCTGCCCGCCTGCCGCTCCCGCTGCCAAAACCTTTAAATGCCACTGAAGTTTAAAAGAAGACGTCTGACGGGTGTTTTTTTTCCAGGACTGTGGGATTTCGGGGTCGTTCACACAAATATGTTTGACTTAATTAAAGCCCGGATCCTCTCCGTCTCATCATGACCTGTCAGTCAAGCAAAACTCAACCATCAGCAAACCTAATATATATACGTATAGATATATATATCTGTCAAGACAGCACCTTTTGTTTGTGAAGTCTCTGCTGTTTGTTCTGGAAGAGAATTAAAAAAAATAAATCAAAAGAAGCAGAAAGCTGCTTTCAAAGTAAAACGTCATTATCTGGACATGACAGCTGGGAAATCTGTCAGCTATTGTGGTTGTTACAAGACTCAAATTCACTGTGTGAGAATATATATATATAAAATGTCATCACATGCTAAATGGATGCAACCCAGTATCGCAGCAAAAGTGTGAAATAGCCACGCCCTTCCGCTAAAGCAAAAAAACGTAAAAAAAATAGTTACGCTTAGCGATATCTATGCGTGACCAGTTACACGTTTTGTTTTGGCCCGTAGTGATTTCTAGGAAAAATGAAACCGGCTGCATAACTTACAATGAAAACAAAACATAATTGTGGTTCAGAAAAAAACATAAACTAAAGAACAACTTTGCGTAAGCTTCACGCCTACAAAGCGTGTAATAGACACACCTGGCAAAACGTGTAACTGTAACGCTTACACACGTGGAAAAGCGTAGCTATCTCACGTTTTGCTGTAGTTGACTGTGTTGAATGGACGTAACGCTGTGAATAACATACCGGAGAAGCCTTTAACCAACCAGCATCAACCGAAATAGGACATATATATATTGTGCAATCACCACGAGACAACAGTGACATAGACATGTATAATTTTTACGCCTAAAAATAAACGTTTAGTATACACACTACGTACACTATAGCAAAAACGTGCAATAGTCACGCCTGCACGGTGCCAAGTGTACCTATTTCACATTTCGCCGTAGTGGGCGGACGTGTCTGTTTTCATGCGTTGCCGTGAGATACCGGGTCGGACCGGCTCACCTGGAGATGGTGTGAGGACATATTGGTCCCACAGGGGGCGCTAAAAACACTTGTATAGATAACGTAATTGTGGGAGTCAATGGAAATCAACTTATTGGGTTTCACGAGTTTTATTCATGAGTGAACCTCAAATGTTCGATTTTAGCTAGCAGATCAAAAACCCTCAACTTTTTTCACACCAGTTAAATAATTTCAAAGTGTGCAGCGTATTCTTAGTTGAGTGATTAAATGCCGAAGCTTCGGCAGCTCACAGCTCCTGGCTGTTTGCACACGTTAACGCCGGCGTGCCCGAATGGCAGTTTGGCGAGAGACTTATTACAAAACAGAAAAGACTTCTTACAAGGAAATAGCCACAAAGGAAATTAAAAGTACATATTTCTGTCTGAGGGCCGGTGGGGTTGTTTTTTGTCGGGACTGCAGCGAGCGTTGCCTCATTCAACACTCACCCTCTAGAAAAAAGAAGAAAAAAAAAAAAGCGTATTGCTCAATTGTCTACATGCAGCCAGATAAAAGGAGTATTTTTTTTTTTTTACCTTCCACACAGGATCTGATGTAACTCTTCCTCCTGCCATTATCTGAGGGGGTGACCGCCTCCCCCCCCCAACCCCCACCCGACATAAAAACCAGGCCCGGCGGTCACAGGTGAGTTTGGAGGTGTGTCGTCAAACTTATGAAGCGGGGGAACATCCCTTTACAGATGTTTCACAGCAGCCCGGAGGCTCGACTCTACTCGTCGACCGGCGAGTTCTTCGGCTTCACTGTTTGCAGAAATTATTTTTTTTCTTTTAAAATCCATCAAATTCCCATTTGCATTGAAACCAACCCTTTGTTCGACATTTATATGTTATTGTTACCGTGACGACAAAGTAGCAGTACTCCTGTCTCCGGTGCTCTCCAACAGTCACTGCTGCGTTCGGTTCAGTCCCCCCCCACCCCTCCTCCTGCTGGCCCATTTATTTCAGGACCAATGTGTAATAATGAAGCTGCAGGAGATCAGAAGAGCAGAAAATTAAAGCCAAACAACAAACAGCCGTTTTGTCTGCTTCGGATTCAACTCTCCGTACCTGTGGTCCCGACGACGGCTGATAACGGCCTCTTAATGGGCTCGATAACGTTTCCCAGCGGAAGATTTATCGTGTTTAATTTATTGGTTCTTATCGACAGTAACTTGCAGTTTCCATTATCAGACCGAGTATCTGTTCAGTTATTTTCTACTTATTTTAAAAGATAAGAAAAGTTTCCTGCTTGCAGAGCGAAACGAAGGAAAATAAGAACTAATCCGCTGACCTGCCGGAGAAATGATTGTGTTTTCTGACAGGAAAATATGTCTGGAGCTGAAATGCAAATGACAAAAATGGTGTTGTTTGTAATGCAGCTCACCTGTTTCTCTGTCACAGAGTTGAAGGGGGGGGAACATTTCATATCCCCACAAATACCAATGCATGTTACCGATCAATTTTTTGATATTGTCTATTAGCCTATTCTCTATTATTATAATATTTTTGGATCTTCTTAAGATAGAATTTGGACATCTTTGGTCTAAAAGTGCCTTTAGGTCCAAGTCCACTTCATCCAGTTCCAAAGTCAGATGCACGGTTCAAAGAGGGCGAGTTAAGTCTCTTAATTCATCTTGACTACGTTTTGAAAGAAAACATTTTCATGGATTTCTATCATAACAGTAAGTTGTTGAAAGATCTCGTCTCTGCAGAAGAAACGTGCAGACTGATTTATAAATCTTTTGCATGTTTTGTGTGTGGCTGCGTGTAACAACTAGAGAAACACGCCTTCAGCAACAAGCCTCTAAAATAACAGTGAAATCCCGCAGCGCTGACTTCAGACCGACGGTCCGACCGCACCTCCGCAGACAAACACGAGCAGCCGGATCTCCAGCTGTCGGAGGGCTGATCGGCAGCAGCCCAAGAAACAGAGCCGGTGAGGCCACGGCTGTGGTATTCAGCAAGTGTGGGCAAAGAGAGGATGGCTGGCTGAGAGACGGATGGAAAGACGAGGGAGGAGGAGGAGAGGGAGGAGGAGGAGAGGGAGGAGGAGGAGGAGAGGGAGGAGGAAGAGGAGGAGGAGAGGGAGGAGGAGGAGAGGGAGGAGGAGGAGGAGGAGGGGGAGGAGGACGAGGACGAGGAGGACGAGGAGGAGGAGGAGGAGGAGAGGGAGGAGGAGGAGAAAAAAAATTAAAAAGAAAGCTTGCAGCAAATATGAAGGTGCGTCTACGCAGTCCTGATCGGGAGTATCGAACTGCAGATCGGTGTTGAGTCCGTTGCTCGTGGCAACCGGAGGAGGAGACTGAGAATGAAGAAACTGGCAAAACAAAATAAAAAAAGGTAAAAAGACCCGAAATCGAACAAAGACAAAGAGGGAGGAAAAAAATAGATAGCACTCCAGAGAGAAACAGCAAGAAAGCTGATGAAAGAAACGAGAGCTGCAGGCGATGGTGGAGGTGTTCTGAAGGAGTGAGACGGAGGGGTGAAGAAGACTTGGTGGTCGTCACACACACACACACACACACACACACACACACACACACACACACACACACACACACACACACACACACACACACGCGCACTCACACACTCATTCTCACACACACACACACACACACACGCGCGCGCACTCACACACTCATTCTCTCACACACACACACACACACACACACACACACACGCGCACTCACACACTCATTCTCTCACTCACACACTCACACACACTCACGCACACGCGCATACACACACACACACACACACACACGCGCACTCACACACTTATTCTCTCACACACACACACACACACACACACACACACACTCACACACACACACACACACACACACACACACACACACACACACACACACACACACACGCGCACTCACACACTCATTCTCTCACACACACACACACACACACACACACACACACACACACACACACACACACACACACACACACACACACACACACACACACACACACGCGCGCGCATACACACACACACACACACACACACACACACACACACACACACACACACACACACGCGCGCGCGCATACACACACACACACACACACACGGATGTTCAGGGGTTTTTCATCGTACACACTCATTAAGATGAAATAAATGACTCAGTTTTTCTCCCACACACGTGAGCGTGTTGTCCAGTTTTTACAACATGTCCGAGAGGCATTTCAAAAGTTCCAAGATCACATTTTTTGCTTGCGTTCCTGAGCCCGTGCAGTGGTTTTGCAGAATAAAGAATCGTGGCTGTTTTTTGTTTTTTTAAAGCTGAGCCGCCCGAGGGCCCCAAAAGATCACAAAGGTGTTCAAGCGTGTTGTCATGTCGGAGAACGCCGTTGCCATGGCGCCACAGTTCAGGTGCTTTGTGCAAAAAAGGGGAGAAGAAGAGCGCACAGACTTAAAAACAGCAGGGAGGGAAGGACAACAAGGGACAGGTGAAACAAATCTGGGCGGGTCCAACAATCCTACAAGAGGACAGGAAGTGTGAAACAAGACAAGCGCTGCGTTCAAATGGGGTCGTATTTACCGCGTACGCGAGAAGAGTCCGTATGAACGGCGCCCTCTTGTGGTGTTCACCACGTCGGACATTTTCTTTAAGCCTCGAGTTCACGAGTTGTGTTCACAGAAAGGTCAGAGGTCGTGGAAGTTCATGCGTTGGATTTTCAGCTGATATATTGTAATTTTAGTCACGTAGAGTTTTGTCTTCACTTTGCTAACAGCCGAACGTCTGAGGAAAATCTCATCTCTTCCCTTTTGTTGCTCGTCGTAACAGTGACACCCCAGTTGGGTAAATTACATAACTGAACTCCGTTCAAACTCCATAACTGAACCAGCTCTCTCCCTCCTTCAAAAACCCCCTCCTCAATATTCTCAACATTTTTCTGACACGACGCACAAACAACCCGTGACAAACATCACCAACGGCTCCTACGATTGGTCAGACCTCCGACTAATAAATGATACAGAAAAGGAAGGAGAAAGCTGAACACACTGGGAGATGAATTTCACGCTAAATTTTTACTGCTTTTCTCACTGAATTTTCTAGTGATTTAACATTCAGGCAGCTTGGAAATTAGCGTGTTATTAACAGACCCAAATTTACTGTGTGAATATCTGAGTCTGTCCCAAGCGGCAACCAGCAATGACGTCATCTGTCGGTTTGTTATGAATCCTCCAGTTCAGATTCTGTTCTTCACCATCTTTGCTAGTTCGGAGCAGTTTAGAGCAGGAAGTGACCATATTTGGACGAGCTGGGGGAGGAGCCAGCAGTGGAACTGACCGATCTGATTGGAAACCTGACGATACTACGTCCCGCCCACCGATGGCTGTAACCTGTCAATCAAACAGACACGCCCCCAAAAACAGGTCTTCTTGAATCTTCTTTTCTAATGAATGAGGGATTATTTTCAGATGGACCTCCAGAAAACTAAGAAGAAGGAGTGACTTTAGCTAACAACACCGAGATAACTGATGGACACATTTTATTCACTTTGGATTTGATGAGAGAAGTTGAATGGGAGTCTATGGAGCCGGAGGCTTTTTGGAGCCGACCTCTAGTGGCACTCGCTGGTATTGCAGCTGAAGACGCTTCTGGATCAGAACCATTTTACAGACCTGAAGCTACGAACTCTTTTATAAACAGTCTGTGGTCTGCTCAGACGTACACCTCTGGTTACTTTTGAAACTATTAGAGCTGCCTTTAACCAATCACCATTGACCACCACGTACGCTGAGCCCCCCCAAAAAACGTCGAAAAACCTCTAAACTACATAAACTTTTGCAAACATCTAAACAGGACAGACCAATATTTTCAAAAGAGATTATGGAAGAGATGTTTGCTTTCTCTGTCGAAGACAAATCCTACAATTATCTCTGTCAATATAACTCATAAGACAATAAACTAAATAGCTTGACTCTGTGATGTCACTGGATTTTAAACACATGCTCCGACTTCTGTTTGTGATATTAAACACAGATTCATCGTGCCGTTCGACGAGCAGAGTGACAGATGCAGAAGGAGGAAACGGAGGAAGACCGAGGAGTTGGAAATCTCGCAGCAGCAACGAGTCAGAAAAAGAACATTTCATGTGAAGTCCTGGCTGTAATTATCTCAGCCGTTTGGATCGGGTCCCTGTTGGACTCGCCGCCGTTCTCCTTCTCCATCTGCAAAGTCTCGCAGTGAATTTGGAAAGACGTCTGTCTCTCGGAGAAACGGCCGACTTCAGATCGGTCGCCCGAAATGTTTGAAACATCGGCAACGAGGCGAAAGCAAGCTGATCTGTTCATTCATCAAAAGTCCTGTTTTAGAATAAATAAATGTTCCAAGAACGCTCCTCGACGCAACGAAGGGATGTTTAATTAAGACATTTTCAAATTTTGTTGGACCGGTTTGCAGAATTTCCTTCATTTCATTTCCTTGGAAACGACTAAAATCCATCCAATCAGAGCCAAGTTGCAGCAGATTTAATTAATTGCATTCGAAAAAAAACAACAACAAAAAAAATGTTCAGATCATTAAACACACGAAACCTGCTGTAATTATTGAACCTCTACTGCACCCTCCTGTTTCTAGGCTCCTTTTCAAGGCAGTAAAATGCCACCGCGAAAACACCGTCTGACAATTAAATCAAATCTGAAATCCCAGTGCGTGTTGCCATCGAACTTCTCCCCCCGCGAGAGCAATTAAGTTCCATCTAATCTCTCCAGTCTGGTGCCGCTCTCCTCTCCGGCGAAACCGACTCAGACGCCACGTGAGAAAATCTATAATTGCATGCGAAACCTCAGACAGGATTAAAATGACCTCGGGACATCAGAGTTAACTAGGCTATGCAATTTCAGGGGCCGAAGCACAAAAAAGACCAAAAAAAAAACCATTCTGACGGGCTTGTAAAGTTTCTTGATAAAAAAAATTTTTTTTAAAAAAAAAGACCCAAATCACCAAACTTCCCACGGCAAAGTCTGGTGCTGCTGAGAGAGGAGTGAAAGGAATCATGGGAGGTGGTGAAGCTTCTTTCTGATTTTGAACAGTGGACAAGGTCATTATAAGGAAAATCTAAAGAAGAAGAAAGAGAGGAAATTAAAAAAATTTTTTTAAAAAAAGGTGAGGCCGACTGAGATTTAGACATACCAAAAAAAAAAAATACAAAAAAAAAGTATTTATCTCATTGTGACGATTTTCAAAGCAGAAGCTATAATTTGGGTTTGAGACGGCTGCTAACCGTCTGCCAGCAGTCCCATCTGCACCATCATTAACACCATTCCTCCGGGTTTTTTTCGAGGCTCCCAAACACACCACTCACACAAAAAGGGGAAAACACATCCCGCTGCAAAGGAAACACGGCGCCACGAAAAGGCAAAAAAAAAAAAAAACAGGGTGCTAATTCTGCAGGAGGGTTTCATCAAAAAGCTTTATTCAGGTGTCTTCCTGTTTCATCCACTGGCAGGTACATTCACAAACACAGGAAAGAGCGTTCGGTCAGACAGTTCAGAGAAACATCAGATTTTGGGTCAAATTTTGGTTGTGTTCCTGAGCCCATGCAGCGATTTCCACTACAGAATCATGGCTGGTTTTTAGAAATGGCAGATTTTGAGTGTAACTCTGAACCGGTCAACAGAGACCCTCGAAAGGCTTCAGAAAGTCTAACGGCGACGAAGCGTCGAGCCGGGCGACGTGTTTCCGAGCAACGTTCAACGTTTCAAGAGGGGGCGGAGCTTCACCGTCCGAAAACCGAAGAAGGCGCGTCAGGTTCTGGAGACACCAGGTGGGTTTTCTTTGACGTTTGAGGCGGTTGTGTCACCGTGAATTCTTCCCCACTGGATCAGACTGTCGACACCGAGTTCTACCGGGAACCTTCTGAGCTCACGAGTTCCATTTGAACGCAGCATACGATTCTGTAGTGGAAATCACAGCATGGGCTCAGGAACACAGATTTACCGTTCCCCAAAAATGTTATCCAAAATCTGGCGTTTCTCTGCTCCAGTTTCAGGTTTCCCGGTGAAATCACAAACGTTCACGTGACCAGCGCTCACGTTAACGTGTTGAACACGTGATGAAGACGATGAAGAGACGACACTCTGAATACTTCCTCACGAAGGTCGTTGCTTCCTGCTTCTCCGAGTGCGTCGCTGCGCTGCGTTCAACAGGAACAGACTGAACTTTTTCCATCACACCTCACAGCAACAACAAAATGAGCGGACCACGAGGTGCAGAGTTGTATTGTTGAGGTGTAAATCGACGACTGTAACTGCAGCTCTTCTTTTGTAGTTTGAAAGAGTTTCGGCGTTACCTGGTTGTCTTTGTTCGTTCTCAGCGGCGAACCGCTTTCAAGAATCATAATTGGCATGTTTTCTGCGCTGCGTTTATTTCCTGATCTTTTTGTCGGCTCCTGCTCGACTTCCCACTTCTTTCTTTTGTGACTTCCTTTTTTCCATCCGTTTTTCAAGCGACAATCACCGAGTAAGTGCCGGAAAATTACACTCGCAGGGCTTTTTGGTGTTTGTGTGAAATGGACGGATGGATAGAAGAGAAGCCGTCTCATCCCGGCGTCTTCTGACCGTCTTTTTGTTTTGGTTCCCGTCTTCTCCGTCTCCTTCCTGGCAACGGGACATTTTTCCTGACTTCGTTCCTGACGATGTCGTTTCAAAGAGAACCGTCCTCGGAGACGACTGGAATCCAGACGGACGAGTCGATGAGTTTTTCCGCGTCTGTTCAACCGCCTCTTCCTCCCGTTTTTGTGGATCTTACCTTCGGAGATCTCGTTGTTCTCCTCGGCGGCGCCGCCGCTCTCTCTCCTCTGGGACTGTGGCGCTTCGACGGCCGATCGATGAGCTGGGAGAAAAAAACAACAACGCAAGAAGCGTCAAGAGTCGACCGAAAGAAAATGCTTGGACGCGGGAAGAAAAACTGAAAATACCAAGAATGGAATCACGGAGAATTAATACCAGAAACTGTAAAAACTAATTACGGAAAGAAACATCTTTACTTTGATTAATTCAGCCTCTCAGAGAATCGATGGTTCGACTTCCACTGGAGAGTTTTTTAGTGTCCGGTGCCGACACAAAACGTTGCCGTTCTTCGGTTAACATTTTAAAGTGTTGCTACAGGTTTTCCAGCAATGCAACAACAACAAAACATCGTTCAGTCACTTCAGGAAGTCTCAATAATGAATACAAAATTCAACCAATGCTCTGCAATATTTGCAGGTGAATGTAAAAGACACAAAATGTATCTGCCAAAAAAAGGTCAGAGAGGATGAGTATTTTTTTTATTTATTTTTTCTCTACGGTAAAGGAAGTGACGGGGTTTATGGGAAACGAGGTCGAGTAGGAGTTTTCACTTTGTTTCTATGCATGCAGTCCGTGCTGAATGAATGTGATTTTAAAAAGGATTTAAAGCTTTCATTTCATCTTGTTATTCGTCACGTTTAGGACCTTTTTTTTGTAACTTTGATTCAAAAAGGAAACAGAAAGGTTAAAAACTAAAATACTTCCAGTTGTTTCAGTGATATGCAAGCTGCTTATTATACACAAGACTCTCTATTAGGTAGAAGTAAAAAAAAAAAAATGTTCTGTTTACTCGGGAGTTTTTGACCAGTAATTCAACTTTACCCTCGAAAAAAACCCGAGCAATTTCATTGCAATTTTTTAGAAAAGCTGCTGCAAAATTTCAGCATTTTGATCACAATAATCAAAACACCAACATCCAGGAGGGACAAAATTAATGTTATAAAATGAAATTTCTTGACATTTTTTATGATTTTATATACGCTCAGCACCTGCCCTTTCAGAATAAAAGCCTGTCTTGTTTTCCAGCAGCACCACCGGGTGAGTAAATCTGAGCTGCCGGAAGTCAGAGACTGAAACTGAAACTCTCACAGAACATCCTTGAAGGTGAAAGTTCAAGGTGATGAAGCATTGTCCATCAGAAGAGGAGGAGGAGGAGGAGGAAGAAGTGTCTCACCTTCGTGTTTGGCCTGCAGAGGTTTGCTCTCCCGCCCGCCGCTGACTGCGGAGATCTTGAAGTTGTATTCCTTCGACGGGTCGAAGTCTTCGATGAGCAGCTTGGCCTCCTGCTTCGATACCGGAACCACCTTCTGCTCTCCACCTGCCGCGGGGGGGCGAGAAAACAGCAGCAGCACACTCAGCAGCTGTAGTCTGATGATGATGATGATGATGAAATATATGAAATTTATTGGGGTTTTTCAAGTAGAGAAAAAAACTGTAAAACTTTCTGCAATTTTACAGAAACAAAATTACTTAAAACTCCACAAATTTATTTGCAATTTTTGAGAAAACCAAACATTCTAAAATTGTGATGCAAAAATCGCAACAAAAGTTCATAAAATCCTGGAGGGACTGTTCTGGTTTTCCTCACCACCAAAAGTCTTTTACCATTGTAGAAAAAATAAAGAACAGCTTTTGCTCTCTACAAATGCGAATACAATTTTATGAATACTTTTTAAGAAATTGTGTATTATATGGTCATCTTTTTCACTGAGATTTCAGGGAGAATTTCACCGCTTCATCTGAGAGTGAGGAACAACTTGACTTCTAAGACCATGTTGAGAATTAAAATGACAAAAGATATCGAAATCGATCCTTCACTACTGCATCGTTTCAGAAATCTGCTGCTTGAAGGACAAAACTGCCTTTTTTTTTAAAAAAATAGTTTTTGGACAACATTGGCTCTAAGGGACACGTTCATTACTGCTCTCCGTCTCTTCAGGAGAAATGCTGCTCAGAATAAATAAAAGATAAAACTAACATCAAGCTGCTGCTTTGAACATCTTTCAAAGCAGTTTGTTTTAACAGCTTGAAATGTTTGAAGCGCCTCGTTTCAAAGAAAACACCCTCTATTGTCTTTTATCCGGCTTCCATTGTGGCGCTGTCCTTGTAATTAAAGTAGGTGGGGTTTTTTTTCAGAATAATTTAACATCGTCTGGCAGGAACTCTAAAGTGACAATCGGATGACTTCGGTAATCTCCGCGTAATTACGTCGACAGAAATTCACTCGCGGCATCTGTTTTAGCAGCGTTGAAGATGAACAGAGAGAAGAGGACTCTCAAACTAAACTTTTTTTTATCCCTGAAGGAGCAATTACACCTGCAGCCTGAACTCAGAGGTCCTTCAACGGGAAACCGAAGTATTTCAATGTTTCAGACCAGCATTATATGGATGAATATCGTTGAGGAATCTGCAGTAAATTTAAAGAAAGTCCCAAAGGACACTGACAGACTGTGAAATTTAACTTAATATTATCACTAGTCTCTTCCCTTCCCGTTTCCTCTGATAGGACCACAGACTGGATATAAAAGTGTTCGTAGCTTCCAGGTCTGTAAAATGGTTCTGATCCAGAAGTGTCTTCAGCTGCAATACCAGCGAGTGCCACTAGAGGTCGTCTCCAAAAAGCCTCCGGCTCCATAGACTCCCATTCAACTTCTCTCATCAAATCCAAAGTGAATAAAATGTGTCCATCAGTTATCTCGGTGTTGTTAGCTAAAGTCACTCCTTCTTATTAGTTTTCTGGAGGTCCATCTGAAAATAATCCCTCATTCATTAGAAAAGAAGATTCAAGAAGACCTGTTTTTGGGGGCGTGTCTGTTTGATTGACAGGCGTGTGGAGCAGTCAGGTTTGTCTGTTTACACTCTCGTATCATGTCAAGTCTAATTTATAGTTTCAAGTGTCTACATAATTTTTTTTTTTTAATTATAATTTTTAGAGAAATTTAGGAAAAGTAAAAAAATAGTAAGAGGCTCAGAGAAGGATGTAAATTTCTTTAAAACAGTTTTGTAGGAAACGCTCCGAAATGTGTTCGTGCCGATAACTCTGACCAGGACGGTGGATGTCGACCGAACACCTACACAACATCCCTCTCTGCAAACTCAAAGAAAAAAAATGAAGATTTTCTAGATCTGTGAAAAGTGTCTTCAGACACAATCTTCTGACAGAAAATCGAAGAGCGAGTTCGCCCCTCTGGCGTCGTAGACTGAGGAGAGGGAAGATTAGCGTTTTATTAACACCTGAGGCGACGGCGGCTCGTCATGGCGAAAACAGAACAAACAGTAAAAAAAATAAAGGTTATATAAACCCAGAGGCATGAGCAATAAGGACTGGAAGTAACATTCAAATTTGAAAAAAAAAAATGTGTTCGGCGTCTAATCCTGCCAAATCTGCAGCCGTACATTTGGCAGGAGTCAGCAGTTTTTTGGACTGGTTTCTACTTCCTGGCGTTGACAGAGTCTGTCGTGTCCACAGATATCGACGGAGAAGTCCGAGATCATTGGAGCAACACATGCCGATCGGTTTAATTCAGCTTCAGATCAAAGACATTTAAAAAAAAGTGCTTTTTGTGTGTGAGTCACTTTTCCTTCCTGCGTTGCTTCTTTTTTTTTTATTTAGATTTTTCACTGTTGCTACAGAACAAATGTTCCAGTTGAGATCAATAAATCTTTTGCCTGTCGGCCACCGAAAGACAATTTCTTTTCAAATATAATTTCCAGCAGCTGCTTCCACAAAATGACTGGCAGCGAAAAAATAAAAAAATAAATAAATAAATAAATAAAGTGCTGCAGCACTTTATTTTTTTAAACAGTATTTAGTTCTTTGAGCTTTTCAGTGACAAAAAACGTGTCTTCAAGTATGGAAGTCGAGAACGACGTTCTTTTATTTATTTTTATGCCATTTCATCAAGAAAACAAAGTTAATTTTCTCTAGTTTATCTCTTAATTACAAGAAGAACAAAAAGCAGATTTTCCCAAAGTAGTTTGGGTAAAATAAATGCCGACGTTTAACAATGTCACGTGTTAAATTTACACAGCTTTTCGTCATGGCAACGGTAAATGTGGGTTTTTCAAAACTGTGGGCGGAAACAGAAGCAACTCCGAGTCGTAGAAACGTAGCTGCGAGTCGGGATAAGCTACGCCAATAAAAGACCTACGAAGTAACGGTTTTTTTTGTGGTTTGAATTGACTGTGAAGTAAACATTCAAAAATACTTTGGGAGAACTGAATGTTGCTGGTTTTAAAAACGATGTCCGAACACCTCGGAGATAAAGTTCATGGTTATTATTATTATTTAAGTTTAGCTTTTAGCTCCATTTTCGATTCATTGCAAAAATTGCAGATGCACCTTTAGCAGCGATCCGAAAAAAAACCACTGAACTCACCAAACTTCGTACACATATTTCTGAAGGTTACTGCTTCCTGCTGCTTCGTGCACGCCGCGGTGCTTCTTACGTTCACGCACAACGGGAGCATACGCCGAACTTTCTCATCCAGCTTTCTTACAGATTTGTTCCTCTTATCTTCTTTAGTTTTCGTTCCTGTACGTGGGTTTATGAAACTCCTTGTACACCTGGACTTGGCAAATGAAAACCATTCTGACTGTTTCACGTCCCCAGAATCTCCAGCTCGCCTTCAGACACCTGTTGACTGTGACCTCAGACTTATTAACAACTTCACGTCGCGGCCAATAAGCGGGAAAGTCTTGTGTTCCTCAAATTAAAAATGGATCCCACCCACACTTATAGCAGCTGCTATCTGAAGTGCCGTCTGATAGTGATTAATAAAAGGCGCTCTTTGATCTGTTATTTTCATCTTAAATTAGATGCTGTAGTTATTTATTTAATCCACCTTTAGTTTTCTCGTAATTATCTCAAAATAATGTCAATAAATTTAATAGCTTCTCTAATTAAGACAATTTTAATTACATTCAATAATCATCTGGACGTAATACCTTTGCAGAGACCAGCAGTGACGTCACCCGTTGGTTGAACGTCCATTACGAAGCCTCCAGTTCAGATTCTGTCCGTCACCATCTTGGAGCGGTTTGGAGCAGGAAGTGACCATATTTGGATGAGCTGGGGGAGGAGCCAGCGGTGGATCTGACCGATCTGATTGGAGACCTGACGATACTACGTCCCGCCCACCAATTAGCTGTCACCTGACTGCACCACAGGCCTGTCAATCAAACAGACACGCCCCCAAAAACAGGTCTTCTTGAATCTTCTTTTCTAATGAATGAGGGATTATTTTCAGATGGACCTCCAGAAAACTAAGAAGAAGGAGTGACTTTAGCTAACAACACCGAGATAACTGATGGACACATTTTATTCACTTTGGATTTGATGAGAGAAGTTGAATGGGAGTCTATGGAGCCAGAGGCTTTTTGGAGCCGACCTCTAGTGGCACTCGCTGGTATTGCAGCTTCAGCATCGGTCAAACTTTTCTGACCAACGTCCTTTTTCATTCAGTCTGCATCTTTTTCCAAACTTTGTCAGAATGAGTCACGTCTGGGAATCAATGAAAGCGTCCAACTGAGCAGCGCAAACAAATGAATTCCTCTGTTCCAGAAAATGAACTCGCCGCTCCCTCATTACAGTCCCAGCGATACGAGCGGCCGTCACTCACTCCCTTCACTTCCACTCACTCAGATCAGATACGTCTCTCCCAAACTGAAGCTCTTCCCGAAGGCGACGCGTCGCAGAGCGAGCCGTGGGGGCTCGTCTCCGAAACGAGGCCATCCTGCTTTTTAGTGAAAATGTCAAGCGTCTTTGAATAACTGCCGGCGAAGCTTTTTCTGAAGGGCACGAGAACGAGGACGTACGTCACGTGACCAAAGACCGACAGAAAAATAGAAGCGGTGGTTTATCCCCCCAAAAAATGAAGAAGCTTGCTTTTCTTCCCGCCACCTTTTTACCTCTCGGTTATCTGTAGCCAACCTCCCTCTCCAGCTCCGTCCCTCATCCTTTGCCCTCCAGCATCTCCCCTCTTTTTTATATCCCCCGTGTCCCTCCATCTGTCCGGGGGGGGGGACACCTTATCTGACATTTTCCCTCCTTTACTGAGACACACCAGAAGCTGTAAAAAAAAACAACCAACCCTGGCAGCAGAGTCCGACTTCACCTTCAAATCTTCCGTCCACGGTGGAATCGATCGGGAGACTCCGGCGGTGAAATAAAAACTCTAATCTCTGGTCAAATTCAGAAACTTCTGGCTTCGCTCATTTATTCAAACAGAATCGAGACCATTAATATCTTCAAATGTTCCGACTCTGCGGCGGCTTTTGGCAAAAAAAATTGCGACGCGGTGTTTTGAAAAGGTTTCGTGTGATTTCTTCATCAAAGCTTTTAATGAGGAACTTTATTGGTTGAATTTGCTTTTATTATTGGAATGAACAGGTTTCGGTTTCACAGGTGGTCTTGTTACATGAACATGAAGGAACGTGCCCCTGCTGGTCATCTCAGGAAGCTGCATCACCACATATCCACAGGAACTCTGTTCGGGGAAACGCTGCATCTGTTTTTGAACGTCGGGCTGTCAAAGTTTTTGGACCTTTTTAGCAAAAACCCGATTAAAAGCAACTCCGACTGGCCGACATCGTCTTAAAGGTGCAGCGCTGTAGTTTTGCTGACGGCTACGAAAAATACGACGCAACAGACCATCAACAAACAGACGCAGGAGTTAATAAGCCAACGCCAACCAATTTGAAAACACACTTCTTTGACCTCATTTTTGTTTTAATTAGAAGAACCGTTGGTTCTTGTGGGGAAAAAACGATTCCTCTGAAGTTGTAGGAAGAAAAGTTGACACCAAGTTGCGTTAGCTTTTTAGGTAGCCGCCGTTATCGCTAACTTTTCCCCCAAATTATCATTAAAGAAATGTCAACACCGATATCACTCGGTTGTTGTTGCCGAGCGTCCGCAGTGAGATAACAGTTCATTTACATCCACCTCTACGGGCGCTCGCCTTCGTCTGAGAACCTTTTCATTTTAACAGCTGCACCTTTTTCCCGCCGCAATAAGACATCTCTGCGGCGACGTCTTCCTCGGAGGGAAAAAAGGAACAGACGAGGAGGAAGAGTTTATGGACAACGTGACGAACTGAAGCTTGAGTTTCACAACGATGAAACAGAGCAGTTCACAAAGGTGTGTTTTCTACCTCCAACGAGCAACACGGTCTTTCTAAAGACAACTTCAACTCGTTATTTCCTGTTTTAATCCAGTTTGAACTTTTAACTCCAAAATGAGTCACGCCTAAAGAACGAACCTCCGATCACGCAGACGTCGTTTATTCTGAGTTCAATCAGAAGGCAGCAGTTCTGCAGCTCCGAGGTTTTCACAGCTAAAAATAAAAGAACCTGTCGAAACTTTAATTTGTCTTGTAACATCTCGTTCCTCTCTTTATGTCACACCGTGTGCTTTATAAACTAATCCCACTATAATCACAACGTGACTCAAATTGAAGGCTTTGCGGCGCTGCATCATTACGAACGATAACCGCGTTTCCGCTCGCTGACTCGTCGCTCTATCACTATAATTAACTGTCAATCTGACTGAGAGCGGTGAAAACAACATCGTCCTTTCTACGCTGCCGCTGCTTTAAAGCTGAACTCTCTCAGAAAGTCTCACGGCGATGAAGCGACGAGCTTCTGAGGGACGTCCAACGTCTCAAGAGGGGGCGGAGCTTCACCGTCCGAAGACCAAAAGAAGAAGAAGAAGAAGAAGAAGAAGAAGAAGAAGAAGAAGAAGGCGCGTCAGGACAGGAGACACCAGCTGGGTTTTCTTTGACGTCGGCGGCGGTTGTGTCACCGTGAAATTCTTCCCCACAGAGTCAGACTGTCGACACCGAGTTCTACCGGGAACCTTCTGAGGGGAAAACATTCGCTGAAAAAACGGTGGCGCCATGGCAACAGGGTTGTCCAACATGACAACACGCCCGCTCAGACGGCGATAAAAACGTTGGAGCTTCTCGCCCTCATCAAGGTCGTAGCTCCCGAAAGGGATTTCGAGCAAAACTATTTGATTTTTCTTCGAATGTTGTTTGTTATTTAACGCCGGCTGGCGGCCAGCTTTCAGACGCATTACCGCCACCTTCTGACGGGAGCAACGCATTACAACCTGGCGCCGGTAAAAAAACAAACTGGAAAATAAGGAAGAACAAAAGTGGCACGTGCCATTCAATTCAGATTATTAAGAGTATTGGTGATCCGTCGCTACTCCCGACCAACTCTACTCATCAGATTTGACTTCCTCTCCGTTTCCCTCAAAAACGTTCAGGGAGCGTTCAACGCGTCGGAGCGGTGGATCTACTTCTACTTTCGTCCTCCATCACTGGTCTTAAACGGGTCACCATCAGGTCCTCGCTCATCTGCTGGCAGCGACACATGAAGTGGATCCAGCTACTTTCACAACAGAACTTCCCGGCTCGTCTCGTCCGGAGCCGAAGCCACGACGACCTTCAGCGAGCCCGAAGTGTTTCGCAAAGCGTCTCGAAGCCTTCGCCGACTGTTGGTTCACTCTACAACGGTGTGACTGTCGCGTTACTGCCGAGGAGCCCTCGAGCCAGACGACCCCCGGTTTCTCCAGACAATTCCTCGTCACATTTCTCCGGGAAAAATCCAGTTCCGACGACTGAAACCTCGAACGAAACCGTCGGGCTCGTTTGTTTTTGTAATTTTCTGATCTGCTGCAGCTCCGTTATTCAAAATCAACCGACGAAGCGCAGACGTGAAATGTGCCGTTTCACTTTTGCCAAGTTTGTCTGTAAATTCTTAAGACAAATATCAGCTCACTCACACTTATTAAACTGGAAAAGGTTACAGGAAGAGAAATCAATATTGTATTGATACACAGAGGCAGAGTATGAATACATTATTATAAAAATAGAAAAATGTAATTCATGATTAGTCTGTAGTCTCTTTTTAAAGGTCTAATTACTGCATGAATTCAGATTTATGTTTCTTTTTCAACTATAAATCAGGTTTAGCTGCCAAATGAACAATCGGTCTACGGAGAAATGTGCACAGTTTTGTATTCAGGAAATGTGCCGTTTGGACTTCCTTAAGTTTGCGATGTCACAACCGGTGTCCGCCCTCATCGCAGCACCACTGTCCAACCTTTCATCGGGAAGATACAAACTAAGTGGCTAACAAGCTACAAGGCCAAAGAAGAAGAAAAACGGAGATCAAGACTGCAAATGAAACACCAAAGAAAGTGTAAAGGACTGGACCTTTAAAGACGCCTGAGGAGATTCCTGATAAAAGCAAAGCAGCATTTCTGAAAACAGGATTTGCGCGGCGGATCGTCTCACCTGGCCGCGTGGAGTAAACCACCTTGTAGCTTTCGAACTCTCCCTTCGGTTCTTTCCACGACACGTGCAGCTTGTCGGCGCCCTGCACTTTGGCACGAAATCTCCGTGGCGACGACACTGGACAGAGAAACAAGAAGAGAGGAAGCTTTACACAATAACGGTCGGTTCCCCCAAAACAGCCTGTAAAAATCTGCATGATGAATGAATGAATACAAATAAGCCCTCTCGTCATGCACCATCCTTTTCTCCAGTATTTGCATCGTTAATCCGTGAGAGGGGTTAACGTCCATAACTATGGATGGAGGTCAATTTTCAACGTTCACGTTTTTAAATGATGTCAATCAATCCGTTCAGGAGGGTTTTTTTGTGATCTAAAATGTTTGATTTTGAAGCGGATTTTTCTAAAAAAAGTTATGAGTTTTATGTGCAAAAATTAGAAAAAACAAAAAGATTTTTTTTTTAGCACACTTCCTTTAAGATAACATGACGCCGAAACGCAGCTCAGATGTCGGGACTTCCACCTTCTACCTTTACGAGGGCTTTTTGTGATCTGAGATGTTTGATTTTGGGCGGATTTGTCTGAAACATCACGATGTCATTTGTGGAGTTTTAAGTCGTTTTTTTACATAAAATTGCGTGAATTCAAAAAAATTACAAGTTGAGAACGAAGAACTTGATTTCTTTTAAGCGCTAGCTGATAAAAGAATAAATGTAATAATTTCCTGTGAAAACATGCAGCATATCACAGAAATATGAATTATTATTAAATAATGTTTTATTCTGAAACCACATTTCCTGCCTCGCCACTTCCTGTTTTTCCGCGTGTTAGTTTTTATGTTGCGATGGGGAAACAGCAGCAAGGCCGTTCTTTGCGTTAATAAAGGGAGTTTTAATTAAAAAGACTTATTTGATGTCGTTAATACTTTCAGCACAGCTTTTGTTGACAAAATGTTTTGCCAACCCCCCAAAAAAATGATTCTCCGGAAATTTTTAACAAATATTGAGAAGTTTGCTTGAATTTGCGTTAATTATTGCGATCGCAGGATTTCCGGGAGGCCGGTGGACACTCTTCAGCTTCACGTGTACACCAAGTCAAACTGCTGCTCTTAAAGCGACAGGAACTTTTGTTTTATTTCTCTAGCGAGTCAGAAAGCTTGGGCTCTCAGGATCGTTTTTTCCTGACGCAGGTTTTCGCTGACTCTGCTCTCCGTCTGTTTTCCCTCCAACGCGCTCGTTCACAGAACCCCGACCGTGACTGAGCTAAGTTAGATTGAACTCCCTCCACAGTTATGGCGGCGGCGGCGAGGCGAGGCGCTCGCTCCATCTGTGTTTTTAAAACAGTCAGGAAGAGGAGAATAAAAGAAAAGAAAACATTTCAATAACTGAAAACACAGAAGGATGAATTGTATCTCATCCAAGTGGAGGATACACATCAGGAGAGATTAGCTCGCACAGATGTCACAGAAAAAAAGAAAAAAAGCCCCCCCGCAAAAACAGTCCTATCCTCCTCCTCTTCGTCATCCTCGTCTTCATCACCTGCCGACGAGCCGGCATTGTGCTTCCACTTAACCGTCGGCATCAAAGCGACGCCGCTGCCTGTCATCCTGATTAGCTGTTGGTCCAACTGTCCCCAGGTGTCCTTCTGCACAGATCTCATTTTCTTTCCTTTCATTTTTTTTATTTTTTTTAATTTATTTCCTTTGATATTCGCCAGGGGTGAGAGGAGGTTGACCAAAAGGAGTGAATGTGACTGGAAGGAGAAGGAAGACGAGAAGAAAAACAAAGAACAAAAAAAGAAAAAGAAAAAGAAAGGCCACTGGAATAGCATCTGTGAACTATTCCTGTCCTCAGCAGGAACATCTCCAACACGAGATCCAGCGTATCAGGTCCACTTTAACAACGGCCTCGACCAGCGGACCGACCCGGAGGGAGGACGACCACGTACGGAGCGCCGGAGGGGCCAAACAGAGAAACAAAATGTCATCGTGCTCACGACTTGTAAGTCGAAGTTTATCATCTCGTGGCCACGATTTCATTATTTTTCTCTCCATGGCCACTTCTGGGCTACGTCACAACACACTGCGTTACAGGAACTGTTTGGTTTTTTTTGCAGGTAGTTGAGTGTGATGGTATTTCAGTCGGCGGTGTTGTCGTGTTTTCCCATTAGAGACTCGGGTTAAAACGCTGGACGAGGCTGTCGCAAAGCACCGCGATGCCAGAAACCACATTTCAAGGGTCAACAACCATGACGCGGCACCCTATCATTTCCACACCAGCCAGATCCCAAATAACACACATGTATGTAGAAGCGACACATTCCCCAGTTTACTTTGGTTCACTATGAAGAAAATAAAAAAGGAGAAGCCATGGGATGGAAAATGAAATGTGCAGCCCACAAACTTGGTTTGTGTTTGTGTGCTCGTTATGAGGTGAGCCATCTGCTGCCGCCGACTTCTTTAAATACCTCCACGGTGACTGACGCCCGAGAGCCATAAACAAAGAGGCTTCCTAAGAGCGGTTCACTCAAAACAACTAAATGATTTAGAAAATGCACTTTTTTTTTTAGAAGTTCATCTTATTTGTTTCCACTGCTGTTTTTTCTGCACCGACGTGGCGACTCCGGATGTAACGGCACGCTCCAACGTAAACGGATTGATTACTCCTGACAGACAGCTTTGGGAAGGAGGAAGTGTTTTGTTGTTTTGCGTCTCTATGCAGCGTTTTGAGTGAACCGCCTCTCTATGCATGCAAAAGAAAAACTCCTCATGTAGGTATGCAAAGAAACTTGAGTTCAGCACAGGAAGGATAATCCTGATTTCAAATGGAGAGGATGTGAAGCCGGCGCATTCCACAGCAGGCAAAATATATATATATATACAAACACACATAAGGAATACTGTACCAATGATCTCACCGACCTGGGGATGAGAGCGAGGGCTGCATGGCATTTCAGCTCAGGGTTTAGCTCTCTGTCTCGGAGACAAAGGACGCTGCTCAAATCCCAAATGATTGGAGAAGCAGGTTTTTCCCACCTCTCTGTTTGTAGTGTAGTTGTGTTTCCTGCGTGAGTGCATCCACATCTGCACGTGCGCGCATGAATTACTGTCCAGCTGGAAACAAGTGTATTCTGATGTTTACACAGAGGAAAAAAAGTCTCTGCACTTTGTTCTGCGGAGCTTTGGTTGGTTGGTTGGTTGGTTGGTTGCTTTTTTGTCTTTTTTTTTTTTCCCCACACGTCTCTATAGAAACCTGCCGGTTCCTTTGCAGCACCACATAAACAGTATGCACACACACACACACACACACACACACACACACACACACACACACACACACACACACACACACACACACACACACACACACACACACACACACACACACACACACACACACACACACACACACAGAAAGCCACAGATCTTCCCTGTGAGACTGTATTCTCACTCAGAGACAAGTATTGGATGGTGAGTAAAGAGAAAGAAATAAAGCCTCGCCAGTAGAGACGGGAACTTAATTCTCATGAATTTTTCATGGAGTTTTCTGTGCAAACAGCCGAGCGTCGACGTCGACGTCCGTCACACCGGCCGCGACTTGTTCGGCAAGACGGGGAGCGCAAAAGTTTTGAGTGCATTTCAAATTATTAGCGTGAGCAGACTGAGGTGGCAGCGTTCGGTGAACGGACGGCACACGACCACAAAACTCAAAGGAGGACGGAACGGTTTTTTCCTCGACTTGCAGCCGCTTTTCGTTTGTAAGAAAAGGACTCAGAGAACCCGTGTTGTTGTCGCTCAGACCAGACTCTCTGAAGGCAAAACACTGCAAGCAATAACATTGTCTTTCCATGTATTTTTCCAGCATACATATCTAGGTGTTTAAATTGTTGTACATTTTTTAATATTTGCATCTGTAGATTTGCCCTAAATTCACCAAAAGGGAGAACATATCAAATGTAATATAAATCAGGTCATGAATGGTCGGAAAATCCTGAAAATCCTGCAGCAGTCATAAAAAAAATGAATTTCACCAAGTTTTTTTGGAATAAAATGTTAAATAATTTAAGTTATGAATGATGTATGAACAAATCCTTTTGTAAAAACCTTCAGAATCCACATGGGAATAAAACTGGAAAGTTTGGTGGGTATGAGTGCAACTGAATTGGAGGTTCTTTTTAAAAACTTATTTTGAGAAAATTGCCTTTAATTGTTGGATAAAATAGTTCAACGCCGTCTTCTTCTCAAACTTAAAGTGAGAAATCTCCACTTCAGAAGCACTTAGACACAACTAACGTTCCTGGTTCGTTCTAATCTATATTCTGAAGGTTTCTACCGACGGGTTTGTTCACTCATCATTCATAACCCAAATTATGCAACATTTTATTCCTACAAATATGTCAAAATTCTCTTCTTTTTTTCCAATGATGGCTGTTGGATTTTCAGTATTTTTATTTTATTTATGGAGAGATTAAAAGAGATAAACGCAAACTCTAATGTGTCAACAAAATGAAACAAAAACTTTTTATCCAAACTTTGGATTTCTGTTCTGGGAATCTATGCAAATATTATTATTGTAAAACCAAAAATTCAATGTTGTAATAGAAGTAAAAAAAAGACAGGAAAGTTTCAAGGTGATTAAAGATGATGACAGCGGTGTGACAGTAGGTCAAAGGTTAAATGTTTCATTGCTTTACACCACAGAACAGGTAGAGGGCGCAGTTCTTTTACAAGTAAACTACAGCAAAAGGTTTATAGTGGATGAAAAAAAACACTTTTATCTTCTTCATGTCAACATTTTGGAGCCAGTTTCCACGTCTGCTTGTATTTCCACAACCTCTGATCATCTTCACTGGAAGAACGAACTGTTCAGGTGCGACCTAGAAAGCCAGAACGGCGCCGACGTCTCACTACATTCCCCTTCGCCTGTTTCCCCTGCAGGTCCAGATACCGGCGCACACTCCCTGTTACTTCAGAGGGAAACAACCAGGAGAAGCCTCCACACGGCCTGCGACGACATCTTCTTTGACCTTTGAACCCTTTTAAACAAGGAACGTGTGACAGGTGTCGAGTTAAAACAGTAACGTAAGAAGACTTAAGTGATTAGCAAATAACAGCTCAGAAAAACCCCGTAAACAAAAGCGTCTCTGTGGATCCCGGTGACGAAGGTTTGTTTCCCGCTCCGTCAGCTGTCGCCGCGCAGCTGAGAAACTTCTAAATGAAGTCGTCGCCGTGGCCGAGGCTCGTCGCCGCGGCCGAGGCTCGTCGCCGGGTCGGCGCCGTGGCCGAGGCTCGTCGCCGTGGCCGAGGCTCGTCGCCGTGGCCGAGGCTCGTCGCCGTGGCCGAGGCTCGTCGCCGCGGCCGAGGCTCGTCGCCGTGGCCGAGGCTCGTCACCGGGTCGGCGCCGTGGCCGAGGCTCGTCGCCGGGTCGGCGCCGTGGCCGAGGCTCGCGCTCTACGGCCTCCTCGCTGAGGAATGCTGCGTTCGCTTCCAGTTCACTCGCCCTGCGGCCAAAAAGCTCTCAGCCGTCCTCGCCGTGACGGAGTTACTGCGCTGCAGTAGTTCAGCGGAGCCGATAACTCTGCAGACGGACAAACGTCTACTGAAGGTTAACCGATTTTACAAGTAACAAACCCAAATATTTGCTGGTTTGAACTTGTTCTGGAAAAAAATTAAATAAAAGCTGCAAATCCTCACGACTAATAAAAGTGACAAAGTAAATATCTCAAAGTTTTAGCACCATGTTCAGACCAAACGTTCATGATGAAACTATGCAACATCCTGAAAGCTGCAAGTTTAAACCGAAGCAACCAGACGGACGGTGGAACATCGCCACGGCAACGCTCTGTTTTAACTCCCGGGCTTTTCCAACATAATTTGTAACATGTAGAATAGTTGAATACAAACGCCACAGTGACCTTTGACCTCCAAGTTCTAACTCCGTTCATCCGTGAGTCCGAGGGAACGTTTGTGTGTCAAACGTTCACCCTTTTGTTAAATTGTTCCTCACCTGGATTAAAGCAACGTAGATTTATATAAAAATATACGATAAAAGATGGATCTTGAAGAGCAGGCATTCTTTCACCGCCTCAAACCAACCTGTGGTTATCGTCATCGTCTGGGTTGGCTAATTATCCCACACCATGACCTTTCACACCCCTAATCTAGTGTTTATGGTATGGCCCGGGTTCAGCTGGCGTACCGAGTGCGTGGTTACGGAAGCAGCTCTTGTTTTTGAGCAGTTTTTATCCTGCGCTGGCCAAAGAAAAACAAAAAAAACCTCTGAAATCCAGCCGGTAGCTGAAAATAGTGTCTGACGGTGTCGCAGCAGAAACATAGAAACCGAAACAGACTCGACACCGACTCCATAAGATAGTTCAACGCCGTCTTCTTCTCAAACTTAAAGTGAGAAATCTCCACTTCAGAAGCACTTAGACACAACTAACGTTCCTGGTTCGTTCTAATCTATATTCTGAAGGTTTCTACCGACGCGTTTGTTCACTCATCATTCATAACCCAAATTATGCAACATTTTATTCCTACAAATATATCAAAATTCATTCATTCATGCCTCATTTGCATATTTCAAACCCCTAATCCAGTGTTTATGGTATGAACCTGGACTCAGCCCTGATGCGTGGTTTTGGAAACAGCACTTGTTTTTTTTAGTAATTTTATCCTGCGCTGCCAAAACAATCTCTGAAATCCAGCCAGCAACAACAACAACAACAACAACAACAACAACAACACGTCTGACTGTGAGCTCACAGCAGAAACATCTATCTTTGAGCCGGAGTCGACGCCGACGAGACACCCGACACGGTCGGGACCTCCCTTGTAATGAGGCACGACTCATTTCACCACGTCGAGAACGGGAATCCCGATCGTTTTACATTCCTGGAGGAAAAGAAGAGGTTTGCCGTTAAAGGCGGTTAATGACGCTAAAGGAAGACTCGCCTCTCGCTAATGAGGCAATAAGTGAGGTTATGTATTAATTATGGAATGAAAATGAAAGAGGGGGGATGTGAACACGTGGGAGTGACAACAGAAAGAAAGACCAAAAAAAAGGATGTAAGACATAATTAGAGGAAGAGCTGCAGACGCCGAGGAGCTCGGACAGGAAGTTAGCTGACTGGAGGTTTAACATCAGTAACCCCGAGAGGAATTCAAACAATACAAAAATTGAATAAAAGACTTTTTCTTTCAGGGCAAAGCTGCACATCGACATCACGTCACGCTGCGTTTCCACCACAAGAGGGCCACACTGAGGTTCACCGAATCGGGCCGAAGGTCGTCGCGCTGCGCAAATCAGAAGAGTTTACTCCGTCGACTTCCTGTTTTAGTCCTATTTTCTTGATTTTCTGTTTTTTTTGCTTTTAGCAACGAGACTTTACAGCCATCGGTGGGCGGGACGTAGTATCGTCACGGTTTCCAATCAGATCACTGACTCCTCCCCCCTAGCACGTCCAAATATGGTCACTTCCTGCTCCAAACCGCTACCGAACTAGCAAATATGGAGCCAGACAAAAATCTGAACTGGAGACTTCGTAACGCTCACAAACCAACGTGAAGACGTCACTGTCGGTTTCCTGGATCGGGGACTTTGCAACGCCAAACAAGCCAGAGACCGTTACGTCCGTACACGGCGGAAAGAAAGAAAGAAAGAAAGAAAGAAAGAAAGAAAGAAAGAAAGAAAGAAAGAAAGAAAGAAAGAAAGAAAGAAAGAAAGAAAGAAAGAAAGCGTGGGGGCGGAGCCAATTCCGTTTTGTCCCACTTTTAACTCAGAATCAGCAAAGTCGCGACCTCCCTCGATTGTCGCCGTGATTATTGTCGCCGTCAGTCAAATCCAGACGTTATGAATATATCCTCGTCTGACAGGCGCGCCCTCTAGTGGAGTCCTCCGGTAACACACGCAGAGCACAGAGGCGTTTGAAAAGCAAAGCAGATCTCCGGGCCTCTTAAGTGGGTAAAAACCCCTCCTCAGGCCTCGTTGACCCCCCCCCCCCCCAGTGGGCGGTACTTACCTTGGCCTCTGGCAGGCTGAGGGAGCACGCAGACGAGGAGGAAGCCCAGCAGGCAGAGACTCGGTCGGACTGAGAAGTGCATCGTGGTAGCAGCAGACCGGAGGACACACCTGAGACGGGAAGACACAATTACGCCTTCTTGTACTTTTATTGTTGTAAATATTTCACCCAAAAAAACACATTCTTCCTGACAAAAACAAATAACCAAAGGATATATAAATCACAATGAAATGATCTGTTTTATACGAGTTTGATGGCGACACACAGGATCTGTGCATTCTCAAACAATGTGTGCATGGAGGTGAAGTAGCGGCTGCAACGTCACTGTCACGTGCAGGTGAAGGCGTCAAAGCTGCAGGACGAACAAGTGAGATATTGATAAAGATTTGTATTCAATAACTGAATCAATAAAGCACATGCAACATCTAAAGAGTTCTGCAGCCAAACTTTTTTGAATTTCATCCCGTTTTTTATTCATTTATTTACATGCGTGACTATTACAACTTGTCTTTTTTCTTTGTCTTTTGTCTTTCTTTGTCTTAATTACCGCGCGCCGTAATTAAGATGATTATTTGACGGTTAAACTGCCTCGTGCACCTCCAGAATAAAAATAGAAAATGAAATCAAAGACATGCAGAGGACATGAGATAAAAGGAGCTTCTCCAGGCTTGTTGTTGTTTTGTTGTTGTTGCACCGGATCAATCTCAGTATTAAAGATACAGCAGCGACTCAAGGCGCGCGCAGCCAACAAATATGATCTTCTTTTCTTTCTTTTTTAAGACTTTCTGGTTTTATAGTAAATCGTGTGCGGCGGAAGTTTCCCTCAATTGAAACGAGCAGCACAGGTGAGGAGGCGTCACAGCCCCGCGTGCAGAGGGGAGACAGCGGTGCTCGCAGGGTGTGAGCGCGTGGGGTTCACTGAGCAGGCTCGTGCAAGAGAGAAAGACAGAGTGAGTGGAAGAGCAGCGGTACCTTGTCCTCTCAGATCAGATGTCCCACCGGCTCCTCTCAGATCAGATGTCCCACCGGCTCCTCTCAGATCAGATGTCCCACCGGCTCCTCTCAGATCAGATGTCCCACCGGCTCCTCTCAGATCAGATGTCCCACCGGCTCCGCGGCGGCTCTCCTCCGGACTGATGTGCCTCACGAGTCCGTGACTCTGATGATTCCCTCCGTTCACCCGACTCGCTCTCTGCACGCGCCGACCTGGTTTGAGGCAAAGCAGACGCTGTGATACGCGGCACTTCCGGTTACGCGTTTCGAAATAAAAGCCCTAACAGTTATAACCGGCGGAATCTAGAACATGTTTAGTCAAAAAAATAATAATAATAAGACTGTAGGATAACTCACCTCTGGCCAAACCATCCTATAATACTTTTATTAACCTCTATTTTTATTCTGTAGTTTGCAGTGCTTTTTCCGTATCGTCCATGCTGCTATAGCCGGATCAATAAAGTCTACCTATCTATCTATCTATCTATCTATCTATCTATCTATCTATCTATCTATCTATCTATCTATCTATCTATCTATCTATCTATCTATCTATCTATCTATCTATCTATCTATCTATCTATCTATCTATCTATCTATCTATCTATCTATCTATCTATCTATCTTCAGCGTGCTCGTCAGTGGTCATACCACTTTGTACCACCAGATGGTACAGTGAGTCGCCGTGGTGTCCGGTCTGCTCTCAGTCAGAAAGTCAGAAGAAGTAAGTACATTCCAACTTCCTGTTATGATGAATTAGCTCAATTCAATTAATTGGATTGAATATAAACTGAAACTTTTTGGGTAAAAACAGAAGCAGAACAAGAGTCCAGATATTCTATATTTTGGTTTTTGGTTTTATTTGATCACCATTTAAAATTTTTTTTAAAAAAACTGGGTTCTTACCGTCTAATTTTACAATCATTAGTTTAAAAAAAACCTAAAAAAACTGAACTACTAGCTAACAGCAGGAAAAGAATATGTCAATTCTATCAAACAACAGGAATGCTTGATAGCCGGTGTCACACTGAAATATGTCCCCGATCAGATCCCTAAACCGCAACCCACAATGTCGGTCACAGAATCCGATGGGTTTGTTTACCTCATTATTTGAAACTTTGGCTACGTCTAATATGAACATCCAACATCATGACATCATAGAAATGACAGAGGAAAAAAAGCCTTTAAATAACCTCTTTAGGAATAAATTTGCCACTTTTTATTGTTTTTAATTTAAGTTTTATCACTTTGTTTGAAATCAATTCTTCTTCATTCATCCTCCATCTCTTCCTCTGTTACAAAATCAATTTAAAACTACTTTTTTTTTACTGTAAACAACTGTTTTAAGTCTGTGATTTATGTTTTTCACAGGAAGTCAGCGTTCACTGCCTTTTAATTTGTGGAGGATTATTAAATCCAACATTTCAAACTCTACATTGGTATTAATGTCCTCAATTGTTTTTTTAATTACCACATACACATATGACCAAAAAAATGCCATTCTTGGGCTTTCCTCTTTTATTTTGAAGGTGATCCTGCCTAACTTCCCATCCCGCTGCGGTGCTCTCTGTCCAGCTTTTTAAACTCTGCTGGTTTGGAGCTGCTCCTTCTCTCAGTTGAGACTTGCAGGAGGACTGATGGGTGTTTCCCGCCTCATTCACCATCCTCCCCTGCAGCTATTCATTCCTTCTGGTTTAATGCGAAGGCGAGGCTGCAGAAAAAAATGCGTCTGAGCAGGTTGCAGGCATGAAAATGTGGATTTTCTGTGACCCATGGCTAAAAATATCTGGATATATATGCTGTGAGTCTCCTGAGGGGCCTCCAGTTAATGTGGCTCTTGGAGGCAGGTGGCTCGTTGTAAATCGCAAAAATGTATGATGCAGAAGGAGAAATGACATTTTCACATATAATTGTTGTTCGTGGCAACGTTCCCCCCAAACTTCATGGAAGAAAGATGGACTGGAAAACACAGTCACGCAAATTTAAACAATTTTGTACGTGCTGTTTCCATATTTACACCATTATTTGGTCAAAATAAATAAATAAATAAAATGTAAAAAACACAATAAAAAGCAGAATTAGGTCGCCGCTTCCGGGTGTTTTTTCCCCATAGTTTCACTATTTATTCCTTTATTGCAGGGCCTGAGTTCCTTTTAGATATTTTTACAGCAGCGACCACACAAAGCTGCAGCCCTGGATGTGCAGGTGTCCCCCCCCCCCCCCCAACACCCCCACCCTCCACCCCCACAAATGAATAATGTGCTGGTGTCTGCTGGAGGTGTGGGGTTACGTTCCTCCACATCGCGCCTGTAATGGGTTTGTTTGCCGAGCATGTAGCCTTTAAAAAATAAAAAAATGGAGGTCTCTGAAATGTCTTGTATTATCATAATCATAAATATTTAACAGTAGAAACTCGCTGCTCCCTTCAGATGTCCGAGTTTCACGGCTCTCGAACTGCCGCTTGAGTTGTTTGTTTTTTCGTGTCCAAACTGTGTTTTTTTGGTTTGTTTTTTACAGTGTAGTGAAATCAAACTTCATATTCACTCAAACTTCAAAGTTGTTCACTTTTTTTTGTTAAACCAACAGGGTGCAGCCATGTTTCAACAAGCCGGGTTTGTTTTGTCGTGTCATGCTTTGTCTCCCGTTCAGATCCATTAATCGTCTTTTTTCCTGATTTTCTTCTTCTTCTCTTTTTTTATTGGTGGAACACAACCAATGCCGGTTCATGCCGCCACCTGCTGTAACCGGAGTGTGTGTTGTCAGGGCAATAGTTTCAGAATTGTTTTAAATGCTAATAATTAAATTAAGAAAAACAAACAACAAAACAAAAGAAACTTAAAACAACCTGCATTTTTTATTTTGCCTTTCTGTCTATTTGAATTATGCTTTCAAATAAATATTGCTGCGGAAGTGGCCATACTTGTACGTGCTGGGGGAGGAGCCGCTGATCTGATCGGTAACCATGACAACACTACGTCTTTTGTGACTAAAAGACAAAGTCTCTCCTCCCGCCGCTGATTAAACCTTAGAGCCGAGGTTTTCATTACGAGACGAGATACATCATGAAAGTGGGAGACAGAAACGAACCGAGCGAACGAGAAGAAGTCGAATGAACTCGAATTATATTTCTGATTCCTGCTGAAACCGAAAATTTGACCTCGTTCGCCTGCAGAGTCGCACGACGTGATCTGATTCAGACTGAGAGGGAAATAATGACGGTGAGTCTGATGCAGAGAGAACAGACGCAGGGTGGCATCTCAATATCAAACCTCAATATGTTTTATTAACTTCTCTCCGACATCAAATCATACCTGGAAAAAATGGTACTTTGGACCAACTTAAAAAAACGATTCTAATTTTGTTACAGCTAAATTTATCATTTTTTTCTCGAATTACATTTATTATGTGTTGAAAAAGAGAGAAAAATAAAATCACTTTCATACAAAGTAAAAAGATGATTTAGTAGAAAGACCATACACCATTTTTCACTTTGTTACAACTCAATTTATACACTTTGGAAAAAAACAAATATTTTCAATTACATCCACGTAAAGATTTTGATTCAGAATAAATTAATTTAAATACTCTAATTTTGTTACAAATGCATTTTTTTTATTGTAGAATAAACTAATTAAAAATACACAAATTTTTTCACAAGTAAAGTTTTTACTTTAGAATAAACTAATTTAAATACGCACACGTTACACAATACGTTTTTCTCAGGTTAAATTTTTGATTCCGTACAAACTATAATTTATAACTATACCTCAATAAATACTTTGTCTTTTGTCACAAGCAAAATGGGACTTAGATCCCTGCACAGGATGGGTTTGCAGAAGTTTCGATCTTTTTAGTCATTAATAAATAAATAAAAGAGTTGACGTGTAGTGGATCATAGAAAACATTAAAGTGTAATACTGTACTATTTATTTTATGAATCTATTAAAGGAAGAATTTCCTCCTGATAAAAATAAACTTCAGTCCAGTGAAATCAGTAACATTTGTAAAGTTAAACAGTTTTTTTTTATATTCTTAAGATGGATTTTTAAAGTGACAGTTATTATTTTAATCGTAGTTTCCATCTTTATTGCATTTTGCAGATTGACGCTGCGATCTGAGTTTAAGTTTGAGTTTTTATTGGCAGTTATCTCCACATCCAGGTGGTTGCTCGGTTTGACCAGTAGGAGGCAGTACAACAAAAGCGATGCATTGTGGATGCAGTAGTGACAGCACGGCTCCACAAAGTGAGGCAACAGGGTTTCATTTTTCCTTAGAATAAACAGTAAACTCAACATTTCTTTTTATATTTTCATATCGGTCGTAACTTTCAACCCAGATTTGTATTTTTGTGTTTCTGCTCGGCCCGGCTCAAGGTCACCTCGCTGGTGTTTTTGTGGGTGTTTTTTCTTTTTTTCTTTCCTCCTCTCGTTGGGATTCATCCCACCGTCTGCAGCAGCCTCTTTGTTTACTTTCCATCTCTCCATCCGTCGACCGCAATCGCAGCACGACGAGCTGACGTCTGCGTTGACGCCGCGGCGACCGAAATCACTGTTGATGCGCGCTGATGGAGCCGTAACCACGGCAACGTGCACTCATTTAATCTCTGTCATCGGGAGCTGTCAAACCCGGTGAAACTTTCTGTGATCTTCACGGTTTTGATTTTCATTTCATCTGCTGTTTTTTTCTAAATAATTTAATCAGTTCGGGATGGTGAGATTTTTGATTTTTTTTTTTGTCAGCTGATTTTTCCTGATGATGTCAGACTTCCTGTGACCTTCCTCTGTCCTTTCATTTGCTTTTCCTCTTCGTTATGACAGGGAATTTATTAAATATGATCAATAATAGATCAAAGCTTGACCTTTTGCAAAGAGCACCAGAGGAACCGAGATGATTTCCATTTGATTAAAAAAACTTTAATTAAAATGTTTTTAAATAGTCATTAGCACAGATTAAATTTGTATTTATTATGAGCTGTGTTTGTTTTGACTCGTATTTTGATGGTTTTGTCATCATTTGTCTGCTGTGTGTTTCCTGTGTTTCTACCTCCGTCCACTAGAGGTGCTCTCTGTTTCCCAACATGCCTTTCCCTGTTCCTCTTTCAGTCTTTTCCATTCCTGGTGTCCTGCCTGCCACAGCTATAGACCCTAATATAAAAGTGTTTGTAGCTTCCAGATCTGAAAAAAGACAAATGTGCGTCAAATTTTATTTATATGCAACATTTTACGAAGAAGTTTGGAAAAAAAAAAGTTTGTTACCTATTTTTGTTTCTGTATTTTAAGAGAAGAGATGTTAATATAGAGAATATACATTTTCTTTTCAATTTATTTATTTTATAGTGAGTAAATTAGACCATATTTGCACACTCCAGTCCAGTTGGTGGCGGTATTGCACCACAACATTGATTGCCGACCGGTACTAAAACAAAAAGAAGAAGAACCACCACCACCACCACCACACCAGCTCCCCAATCAGCCACAGCTGAAACATTTGCCTGTCACACAGCCAGTATATATAAATATATATATATAAATATATATATAAATAAACTTCCTGCCTGATCTGGACTCGTCATGTGTGTTTGCTGACATCATCTTTGTAAGTAAAATCCTTTGGTTGAACTACTTCCTGTGAAACTGAGAGATTTCGGTAACTTTTATGTTGAAGTGTAAATAAGTTCTGCTGCTGTGCTTTTATTTTGAAGGTCATTTCCAATACTGTCATTTGAGCTAACAGCTTAGATAATCTTGCCCTTTTTTTTAAAAAAAAATTCACGTTATACAGTTTAATTCAGATTATTGTAATACAAATAGTTCAAGATAAACCTATTTTTTATTTCATTGGGTTTTTAATCGTACTAGCACTTTTGTTGTGCCTCTTTTATTATTGAGTTGTTTGTTTCATGGTTTTAACTCTGCATGAAGACATTTGCTGTGTTTCCAAAATGACATACTTCCCTTTAGTACACTAACAAATAGTACTCTTACATTTTAGGAGTCTTACTTGTGTAGTACTTGAATTTTTAACAGAGTAGCGTCGTTTCAAGTCGCACGCTGTTGTAAATAATGGTCGGGAATGACTTCAGCATTTGAACGCATCACCTGCCAAAATATCTTTAATTATTTTAACTGAGGGAAAAAAAATAGCGTTTATGTGTCCTCTGAACACAGTCAATAAACACACGGATTATTCCTCAGACACTTTAAATTTGAAAATTCTTTACCTTGGTGCCCCCTCCCCCCACACCCCTCCTTAACCTGGTACTTGTAGTGCACTGCAGGTTTCTGGATAATTGACAGCGTGAATGCACTTAATGCACTAAAAAAATAATGAGTACAACATCTGGAACGCAGTAATCATGTGTTCATTGGGGCCTAAAATAAATCTGTCATTTGTGTCGCAACTTTTAAAGACGAAGGTAAAAATGTGGGTCCTGAGTTTTGGATTGCTGGTTTATGAAAACATTGATTTCTATTTGGACAATGTGAGTTTTCTGATTGATCCCATATGATGGTTTATTTTTCCCATCGGGCTGCTCTGTGATGGTGTGCAGGAGTTTTGTAGTTGTTGTTTTTTTGGGGCTCTTTAAAGGTGATATTTTCTCCTCCTTAGTCTTTGTATTGTGGCATGAACATGATCAGCAGTCGCTCTTCTTCTTCTGGTGTTTGAGCCGAATGTGTCTCTACAAGCTGCGGAGCTGAATCCTTCTCAGCTGGAATGTTCACGTCCTACTTTTTATCACCAGAGACCTGGAGGAGAGGATCTGGTGGTGGTGGTGGTGGTGGTGGTGGTGGTGGTGGTGGGGGGGGGTCGGTGAGGAGTTACCTCCTCCCCTCCAAAACTGACGATTCTTGAAATTAAACTTAAAACAGACAAAGTTTCAAACTGTCCAGCTTTAAAAAGGCTCCACATGAGGTCCCGAAACAAGGATGAACTCTTCCTGCACTCGACCCGATGAAAACACCTCGAGCTCACGTTTCTTGAACTTTGCACGTGAACTCTCCGAACCTTTTTTAAAAAATATTTATGAAGCATTAGTCACTGGGAGGCTGCTTTCTGCTGACAGGACAGAATGTCAGCAATGATTGTCATTTTCTGTCCTGCAGCAATATTTCAAAGTGTTTCAGGGCAAAAGTCAAGTTCATGACTTCAGCAATGACCCCGAAAAACACTCGCACGAATTTGCCGAAATGTGATATCATGTCCTAGTTTTTACAAATCAAACGTCCCCTTTTTATTTGTATCTTTATCTCTACTGGTCTCGTTTTTGTTGTTGTCCTTTTTACATCGGCAGCTTTTTGTGAATAAAAAAAAAAGAAGCTCAGAACACAAGTAGCTACACTGGTCCAACAAATAACATCCATGCTTCATAATAATAATAATAATAATAATAATAATTGTAATAAATACAATTATATTCATCCTCATTTAAAAAAGAGGGAAAACGCAGGTGCTGCCACCCGCTGGTGAAACTCGGCGTGTCGGTGGAAACCTGACGAGCAGCTGTCACTGCAGCCCTCCATCTTTTTCAGCTCTTGACAGTTTCACACTCGCCCCCCCTACCCCCCGCCCCACGACTCTGTGAACTTTGACCTTTTAGACAAACTCACCAATCAATCACGTTATCCCCCCGAGGACTCGCTGTCCTTTTAAAAACATTTTTTTTTTATGAACAGTTCATAGATAATTCAAACAATTACAGATGGAAAAAAAAATAAAAGAGGAATAACTTAAAGCAAACAAATAAAAAGGATGAAATAAAAAGAGTAAAACGGTTAAAATAGGAATTAAAGAAGTATTTTGACATTGATAGTGAACCTCTAACGGTTTTATTCTCTTCAAGAAAAACAAACCTGTGTTTTCAAAAACATAATAACAACGGAAACTGAGGTATGAAATAATAAGAGAGGCTTCAAAACAAAACACTTCAGTCCAGTTTTCCTCTTTCTTTCTGGGAATCAGACGGGAGTGGATGGAAAGGTAAACTCAGGAGGTGGAGTGTTTCTGTGTGTGTGTGTGTGTGTGTGTGTGTGTGTGTGTGTGTGTGTGTGTGTGTGTGTGTGTGTGTGTGTGTGTGTGTGTGTGTGTGTGTGTGTGTGTGTGTGTGTGTGTGTGTGTGTGTGTGTGTACATGCCTTCGTGAGCATGAAGCAGCACACTATTGGGGTTAAGAGTCCAAGTCACTGCAGTGAAAGGGAAGCGGCTGGCGTGACGACAACATGTGCTTCGAACAAACATTTTATACAATTGGTCTTTTTTTTGGTGTTGTTTTTTGGTGTACCAGCATTTAATTGTCTAAATATCCAAATATATAAACAACTTAAAGTAAAAATAGTGGAATAAATATATAAAATAGCGATAAGACGACAGGACGTCCGACAGATGCTGAAACATCGTTGACAGAAAACTCCTGAAAGCTCATTAATCTTGGAGATACTTCAGCCAGGAGAGTCTAAACAAATCCGCTTCCTGGTTAAAGCTCTGGCGGCTTACTGTGATTGGCCGACAGACCTGTAAGTTAAACTCACGTATGGCTTCTTAAAGCTGTAGGAGTGGACTCCACCCACAGACTGGATATAAAAGAGTTCGTAGCTTCAGGTCTGTAAAATGGTTCTGATCCAGAAGTGTCTTCAGCTGCAATACCAGCGAGTGCCACTAGAGGTCGGCTCCAAAAAGCCTCCGGCTCCATAGACTCCCATTCAACTTCTCTCATCAAATCCAAAGTGAATAAAATGTGTCCATCAGTTATCTCGGTGTTGTTAGCTAAAGTCACTCCTTCTTCTTAGTTTTCTGGAGGTCCATCTGAAAATAATCCCTCATTCATTAGAAAAGAAGATTCAAGAAGACCTGTTTTTGGGGGCGTGTCTGTTTGATTGACAGGTCTGTGGTGCAGTCAAGTTACAGCTATTGACGTAGTATCGTCAGGTTTCCAATCAGATCGGTCAGATCCACCACTGGCTCCTCCCCCAGCTTGTCCAAATATGGTCACTTCCTGCTACCAAACCGCTCCGAACTAGACGGACAGAATCTGAACTGAAGGATTCGTAACGGCCAATAAAATTGTCCGTCAATAAAACGCTCTAAAACTGCCTCTGATTTTTAAGAAGCTATTTTACAAACAATGTCCGCTTCGGTGTTTGACTCCGAGTCCATTTTTGAGTGTCAACACCGACTCTAAAGGCAGCTCAACAAGAATTACAAAAACCAGAAGTTTCCCCGTGTGATCCCTGACGATGTTTCCTCCCGTTTCTTTGTGCCGTCCGTTGAGGAAAAACCTCGGACATTACAACGCGTGTTTAGTAATAAGAAAGCAGAGCCGCCTGAGTTTCTTTTTCCTCATCAGTGGCCCGTCTCCTCCATCACCTCCATCACCACGGTCCGGGGTCCCGTCAGGATCAGGTGGCTGACGGTCCGATAGTCCAGATGGAGAACGTTCACGCCGTTGACTGAAACCACAAACTGGCAAACCTGGGAGATAATGAGGAGCAAATAAAAACAATCTTATTATCACGGGAAAAAAAAAGTGTGTAGTACACCTGGCAGTCCACTAGAGGACACCGTTTCACTAGGAGTGAAATGTACACGCATGTATGACCAAGAAGTAGAAGTATAAAAGACCAAAGTTTGAGTCCGTGACAAATTGACTTTGATTTCTTTCTCTTTAAAGAAATCTTTTCCTGAACCAAACGATGTGATTATTTGGAGGCTAAATTCATGAACTGGATATAAAAGAGTTCGTAGCTTCAGGTCTGTAAAATGGTTCTGATACGTTTATAACGTTCACAAACCAACGTGGTGACGTCGCCGCTGGTCGTCATTCGGCTAAAACCTAACGTACCTTACTTTTACTACGTATCCCATAATGCCTACCTACCTTCATCCCGGCAGCATCAGCCGGTCCGCAGGGCTCCACAGCCTGGATGTGACACGGCCGGTTTCCTCGGACCACGAACCCCCAACCCACCGCATCACCCACAATCTGCACACACACACACACACACACACACACACACACACACACACACACACACACACACACACACACACACACACACACACACACACACACACACACACACGATTCCTTTTACATAGCGAATAATAAAAGATTATTTTCAGCCTTTTAAACAAGTGACGCTGCAGATTTTTACACATAATCTCTTCGGCGTGTTGGAAAAAGGTTTTAAAATGTCGACCTACCGTGAAGGTTTTCCTGATGTACGGTCCTCCTGGCGTCTGCAGCTCGTCCGTGCTCACCGGTCTCTTCAGGACTAAAACGTGAAACAAAAATCAAGAATAAATATAAAAAAAAAAAAAAATCATCATTATTTTTTTATCAGTGTGAAGAAACGTTGCAAGCAGAAGCAGCACGATGTCGACTTCTACGTTAAAAACTGTCTCATTTGCAACAAATTCTTTTTGACATTTCATTTAACGGCATAATTGACTGAATTGAATCGTAGACAGGCTGTTAGCTCACTTCTTCAAAATCAGCTTTAATGTGAAACTTGCGTAGCCGTCTCACGTTTTGGCTATAGTTGACGGGCGTGTCTATTTCACGCTTTGAGCGATACTACGTCCCGCCCACCGATAGCTGTAACCTGACTGCACCACAGGCCTGTCAATCAAACAGACACGCCCCCAAAAACAGGTCTTCTTGAATCTTCTTTTCTAATGAATGAGGGATTATTTTCAGATGGACCTCCAGAAAACTAAGAAGAAGGAGTGACTTTAGCTAACAACACCGAGATAACTGATGGACACATTTTATTGACTTTGGATTTGATGAGAGAAGTTGAATGGGAGTCTATGGAGCCGGAGGCTTTTTGGAGCCGACCTCTAGTGGCACTTGGTGGTATTGCAGCTGAAGACACTTCTGGATCAGAACCATTTTACAGACCTGAAGCTACGAACTCTTTTAGAAACAGTCTGTGATGCGACCTAAAAGAAATCCATGTTGACTTTTTGCTTTCTCATGATCTTTATCCTCCCTGTCATACTTTGCGTGTACTTTTCACGCTTCGGCGAAGCAAACCGTGACACCGACACGGTTTGCCCTCTGGTGGACTGACAGGTGTATTACAACTGTTTGGCGTAACACTGGGCTGTTCTGTGACTTTCAAACTAGTAAAACATGGCGGCTTTTAACATCTTAGAAACTCTTCAACGGTCCAAGCGAAGTTTTTAAGGTGTTTCAGTTTCGAAGATTTTTTTGATTATTAAAATTATTTTTTTTTTTACCTGATTTGGGGTTGTTGAGTGCCGGTGAGGAGGCGGACTTGCCGTGGACGATGCTCCTGCTGTATCTGCTCCCGTCGCTGCTGCTCCTGAGCCGGGCCGCTCCCGGACCTCCACATCCTCCCGGACCTCCACATCCTCCGCCTGCTTTCACGTCCTTCGACGGAGCGACTGGCGGAGACAAAGGTCATCGCGACCTAATTATGTCGTCGGTTACGTGTCGAAGCAAACGATGGAGTCTTTTCTAACCAGACAAGCGATCACATGAGCAGCTTATAAGACGTCGGGCATCGCTTATTAATTAAAAAAAAAAGAAAAAAGAATTAGGCCGTGCGTTTATTACCGACCCTACAGTGATGAGCTGGAGATTCTCCACGCTGTCAGTCATCACAATTAAAACTGACCCACTTTCTGTGTTGAACTTCCTCAATTCTGTTCAAACATGCCTCGATAAGAAGGTGATGCTTCTTCAAATAGCCGAGATAACGGAGACCAACAGAGGTTACGGCTGAGGCAGGGGGGGAGGGGGGGACTTGATGCTTTTTGAATGGGAGTCTCTTGGAGACAGAGTTTCCTTCTTTTTTGGAGCCAGCCCTCTAGTGGCCCTCAGCGGTATTGTACTTTAAAGCACTTCTATGTTGGCTCCACTTTTCAGATGTCCATTTTCATATTCAGTTTATGTAAAGTAGTGCGTGTTTTATGATCAAATCTGGTTTGGGAGAAATGCTCGTCTTTTTTCAGTCTCCCTTCCTCCAATTTCAATCTGTTTCTTGTCAACTGCAGATTTATTTGAACTCTGTCAAATGTCCTCAAAAATATTGTACATTATTCCATATTAATAATCACTTCAAAAAAAAAATAATTTTTTTAATCAAGCCAGGATTATTGGTAAATATTTAAATAAATAAAAAATCTTAAACCACCCCCAAATATTGCATAATTTAATATAGCAAAGATTTATAGGTTTATATTGATAAGATTTATGACCACAAACACAGTTCTAATTGGGTCATTTTTATGAAGCGATTATGAGACTCAGACAATAAAATGATATTAAGACAGTGAAGGTAGTTTATTGCTTCGTGACACGTTTCGTGGCCTTTTGGTTTCACTATAAACAACAACAACACTTCCTGTTCAAGGTAATAATTTACTCTCTAATTCCTCCTGTAGTGGAGGGAATATTCTGTAATATTTCATCAGATCTAATTTAGTCATAGAGAGGAATTAATTTTCCTTTTTTTTGACAGTAAGGAGTGTCTTTCTAAGATTATATTGTTTTAGCATTCTCAGAAGTTTAGAGAGTGTTTAAACTCTGTTATTGTGATAACAATTATCAAAGAAATCCCGCATTTAAAGTCTGTAGTGACGTCTGGCTGTTAGCTTCTGCTTTGCACTACGGTTTACCGACAAATGTCACAAACATTTCCCTTTTTAAAACTGCGATGTAACATAATGAATCCGCTGTTATAGCCTCAGTTAAACATCATCATCACTTTAACTTTTCAAAATAAAGGTACAAACTTTTTTTTTTTTAGAAAAAGCAGTTCTAGTACAAAACAAACAAATAAGACTTAGTTTTCAAATTTTAAATATGATTTCATATCGATAGTAGGAATACCTCATTTTAAATATAAAATGAGGTATATGAATAGGTTCCAAAACTGAACTCTGATGTTAAACTTAAATTATTATTATCTCAATGAAGCCAAGGTGAAGCAGCCATCTCATGTTTTTCCAATTCTAACACTTCCTTTGTTTGTTTGGAAGCTTTTATTTATATATATATATATATAAAAGCTTCCAAACATTTATTGTCACATTTAAATCCAGTTTACAATCCAGCAGAACTGGTTTCAGGTTCTGTACATATTTTTGAAGTCTTACATTCCTTCTTGGAGATTTTAAAGCTTCATTTATCATATTTTAAATTCCTGGTTTATCTTGTGTCTGTTTTTTGCTGATTGAGTTCTTGTTCTCAGGTCTTTCCTTAAATTTTTTTTAAAAAACAACAACATATTATTCTGATTATTCTGATTGAACTGAGACTAAATCCTGCTGCTGCAACATCTTTTAACCTCTGATGAGGAAAATTATGATATTAGCAAAGAGAGATGACTAAATCTAAAAGTAAGTATTTAAAAAGTACGTTTAGGGCACCGCTGTTTATATGTTTATTTATGTTTTATATGTCTATTTAAGTCTGTTTTCTTCGTAGTCAGATTCCTTGTTTGATTCTGATCCGAAAGCGGTGACCTTTAACCCCCCCCACCTCGGTACTATCATATGATTTCACTGATGTGGCCGAGGAATAAAAATGTTCCTCAACATTTTCCTGAGCGGCTCTTACCTGCCGTTCGAGGCCCCATTTCTCTCCTCGCTCGGTCAATTTAACCGTTCAGGATAAAATGAAGCTGCTGCTGCTGAGGATGAATCCAGAAGATGAAGAGCAGCTCATGAGCATAAATAAATAAAAAAACAACAACACCGATAGACAAGACGATCAGTCCGTCGGGGCTCCCACGGCGTCCCCGGTCGGCTGGTAAATCTGTCCGTATGTACAGATGTGAAAGCGGTCGTCAACTGGTTGGAGAGAAATGTTGTGTGAGCGAGCTAAATATTAAACTGCTGAACAAATAGAGTGACGCTTGGCAGGAGGGAGGAGGAGAAACGTTCAGAGGGGTTCATCAATAAAACAATATCGGGATCATCCGTCATGTAGATGTTTGGAAAAAAACGTACTCTTGTGTGCTTTAATTTTTTACAAAAGTATAACAAACTTTTTAATGAAGCAAAATTTTACTTTGAATGATTTTCTTGTTGGAGGCTTCGAAACTTCCCCCACCCCCACCCCACCACCCCCACACAACCACCCCACCCCACCCCACCCCCTCACACACAAACACACCCACTGTTTAGTGTGTTTAAACTTTAAAACATGAAACGTGCACCAAACGGTTCCTTAACAAAAAGAGTAAAAATATCCCAAATTGAAACATTTATTTCTGCGTTGTCAAGGCCTGACGGTCGTCCAAAACCCTTCAGCACCAAAGTTTATCGAGCCGTACGTTTCTCAACTGTTCCCGAGACGACTGATTATAATATGAATCATATCTCTTTTCAACCTTTGTGATTCGTGCTGATTTAAAAACTGCTGGAATTCTGCCTCAAAATCGGGAATTGTGCAAACTTGAGAACAAAAAGAGGGAGAGGAGAGAGTCGAACACGTGACGTCTTCGGGGGAAGTCACTCGACCGCCCCCCCGCGCCCCGGTTGCCATGGGGACGGCGGGAGGCTGCAGCCGGAGAGGACAACGGGAAACACGGAGTGATCGTTTCTGCTCCGACGGACGCAGCAGTGGAGATTTCCATCGGTCGATACACGGAGACGAGCGGACAGTAGCTCTGTTGCACTTTTCACAGTGCGTCCAGGTACGGGACGTTTTACAGTGCGTCCAGGTACGGGACGTTTTACAGTGCGTGCAGGTACGGGACGTTTTACAGTGCGTCCAGGTACGGGACGTTTTACAGTGCGTGCAGGTACGGGACGTTTTACAGTGCGTCCAGGTACGGGACGTTTTACAGTGCGTCCAGGTACGGGACGTTTTACAGTGCGTCCAGGTACGGGACGTTTTACAGTGCGTACAGGTACGGGACGTTTTACAGTGCGTCCAGGTACTGGACGTTTTACAGTGCGTCCAGGTACGGGACGTTTTACAGTGCGTGCAGGTACGGGACTTTTTACAGTGCGTCCAGGTACTGGACGTTTTACAGTGCGTCCAGATACTGGACGTTTTACAGTGCGTCCAGGTACGGGACGTTTTACAGTGCGTGCAGGTACGGGACGTTTTACAGTGCGTCCAGGTACGGGACGTTTTACAGTGCGTACAGGTACGGGACTTTTTACAGTGCGTACAGGTACGGGACTTTTTAGTGTGTACAGGACTTTTTACAGTGTGTCCAGGTACTGGACTTCCACGTCACTCTCGTATCTGTAACATCAATATTCATGATATAAATTTCTCTTAACGTAAACAAAATGTCCAAATTCTTCACTAGGACTTCACATCATTTACTTTTTTTCCAAACATGATCAACATTAAAACAGCTGAAGTTTAAAGTTTAAGATAAAAGTTTCAGCCCAACATCCAATCAACCTGTTTTTTAACCTCCTTCATATGAACTCTGATAAACTGTTAACTGAAATCTCACGAACACCACGACGGAATTTCTTTAGATTTGGCACAAACTTGGACTCAAGAAAGAAGTGATTCGATTTTGATTAGTCACAGGTCAAAGGTCAACTTCACTGATATAATATTCTGCAACAAAAAAAATCTGTCTTGTTATTGTTTTTTTTAATGTTTTGTTTATGTTGTGTTATTGTTTTGTTTGTGTTGTGTTATTGTTTTGTTTATGCCGTGTTATTGTTTTGTTTATGTTGTGTTATTGTTTATGCTGTGTTATTGTTTTGTTTATGTATTGTTGTTTTGTTTATGTCGTGTTATTGTTTTGTTTATGTCGTGTTATTGTTTATGCTGTGTTATTGTTTTGTTTATGTCGTGTTATTGTTTTGTTTATGTATTGTTGTTGTTTTGTTTATGTCTTGTCAGCTGCATAACTGAGTCTTGGGTGCTGGTTTTTGAACCCAGTTTTACATGACTTTGAGATGAACTTTGGACTAGTTTTAATCTGGTTTGAGACAGTTTTAGAGCTGATTTTAGATTTGGTTTAAATTGGTTTTGTACCTGGTTTTAGACCAGTTTAGGACTGATTTTGGACTTTGTTTTAGAATTGGTTTAAACTGGTTTTTCAACCTAGTTTTAACATTTTTTTTTTAGATGGACTTTGGACTAGTTTTAAACTGGTTTAGGACTGATTTTAAACCCATTTTAAACCGGTTTTGGACTGATTTTAAACCCATTTTAAACTGGTTTAGGACTGATTTTAGACTTGGTTTAAACTGGTTTCAGACCTGGTTTAAACTGGTTTAGGACTGGTTTCAGACCTGGTTTAAACTGGGTTAGGACTGATTTTAAACCTGTTTTAAACTGGTTTAGGACTGATTTTAGACTTGGTTTAAACTGGTTTGAGACCTGGTTTAAACTGGTTTAGGACTGATTTTAAACCTGTTTTAAACTGGTTTAGGACTGATTTTAGACTTGGTTTAAACTGGTTTCAGACCTAGTTTATACTGGTTTAGGACTTATTTTAAACTTGTTTTAGACTGATTTTAGACTTGGTTTAAACTGGTTTCAGACTTGGTAAATGATGTGAATGTGTGAGTCTAATCTAAACCGTGCTGATAGTTTAGATCTTTCTGTGTCGGGGTTGAACCTTTTTTACAATCTGTAGCTTCTCTGCATCCGGATTTGAAACATCGTCTTTTGTCACATTTAATGGATAAATTCCTTCAAAGTCTTCATTACATATGTTAGATATGAATCTGGACAGACGTGGAGGGAGTAAAGCAGATTCAAAAAGCAGCAAAATTCAAGTATATTTTAAACGATTGTGAAAATATTCAAACAGATCGTCACCGTTTTAGAACATAAATATTCTTTGTGGCTTTTGATCTAAAACATGGAACGAGTTGTGAACCTGTCAGCTGAGGCGTCGGCTGACAACAAAGCAGGAATAGTGCAGCTGTCGTCAGCATCATCAACGACAACAACAACATGTGGCAGACAGAGTAAACACGCCGTTTGATAAGTGCACATTCTCCTCAGTCTGTAGATCAGAAATCAATGATCGGTTAACGGTTCTGTTGTCAGTTCCTGAGCAGAAGTCAAGCAGCCAGCAGATAAAGAACACAGATGCATGTTCACAAAAAAACTAACAAAGCTTTTCAGGCTTATATGACACTTAAAATCAGCACAGAGCTGCTCAAACTACAGTCGATAAATGTTTCGACATCATCACCATAATTAGCTAAATGTGATTAAATTCTCAGTTAATATGAAAGTGATGGTGTGTAACTGTAAATGGACAATAAATATGAACACACTTAATGTAATTAAGAAGAAAAGGAATGAAGACCATCTAACTTGTGTTGTCATTTATAAACATCCTTAATGTAGTTTATTAACTACAACTTGTTGTACAAGATGTGATATCGGTGGAAACTTTTGGAAACGAAGGTACGACAGCAACACACATTCAAACGGCTACAAGTGAAAGCTCTGCGTCTTATTGATCCGACTGTAATCGATAATCATCAACATCAAGTTTGGATTTTGTCTCCTTTCCGTTGCGTGACCTCCTTTTGTTTTTCTGCTTTCTGTTGTTGGGGATCAATAACTGTTTCTGCTCCAAAGCTGATCTCAATTATTGGAATTCCTCGGAGATACAAGAATATCTGAATGTCAATTTTTTTTTTTTATTGAAGGAACTCGTCGTCCAATCAGCTCCTTCACCTTTGACACGGTGACCTGTTCCTCTAAACTACGGTGATGTCACAGCTTTCGCACGTCCGCATCACTTTGTTTATTTGTTTACTTGCCTGTTGGAAGCGGTTAAAATACAGCAAAAAGCAGCAGTAGGACTTTATCGTAGGTCCTCAGATAACAAAAGGGTTTTACTGTTAGAGATGACATCATCCTTCCTGCTTGGACTTAGTTTTTTTCCGGATGCTTCTTCCTTCATACTATCTGTTTTTTCTTGCATTAGTCAGCAGAAAGAAAGCTGCGTGATGTCACACTTTGTCACTTTATATGCTAAATATCTTATAGAAAGCAACCTCACGATGGCGACTGGACCAAAGCGTGACATTGCCACGCCTTGGTCTGTCTAGGCGTGAAAGTTACACGTTTGTCCTTGTAGCGGACGAAAAACGAAACGTACCGCGTGATTCACAGGAAAATGTAACTTTTAGCAAAAACACGTGCTTGTCGTTACGAAATACGTTTTCACGCTTTCAGAACATGTAACTTTCATGCTTAGACGGCCACAAAAACATGGAAACCTCACGTTTTGCCGTAGTGGATACCGGGTTGAGCTAAGAGTAGATTTCATCCGACAATTTTTTAAAGCCTCCAATCTGGCATTTCGACCATCGCCCATCTTGGAGTATTTTTTTTGGAGCCAGAAGCGACCATATTTGGATTCAATCTGACTGGGAACAGGATGACGCTACGCCCCACCCACCTCTACCTGAAACATGACTGCCCACGGGCCTGTCAATCAAACAGCCCCGCTAATATCTAATGAATGCCGGAGTTATTTCCAGAAAGGAAATGTTGATCAGAAGGAGGGAATTTATCTCATGACATCATAATGACTTTGTATTTCAGGAGAGAACTTGATGCTTTTTCAATGGGAGTCTATCGGCGCCCCTAGTGGCCATCGGTGGTGTTGCACTCCGAGGTCATGCTGCCCTTGAGCAAAGCCGGCTGCTCGTTCACAGAAAACATTTTCCTTCCCGTGCAGTAAATTTAGAGCTCAGTCTGACAACCGAATCATTGCTTTTCGACACTTTCCCTTCGCCGATGATGTAACATCGACCTCAGAAACACCACCGCTGCCGTGTGTCATTGATTTCATGAGATCAATGAGCTCCCAGACGGACTGAGAGCAGCTCAGTCGATACAACAGACAGTCGGACAGAAAATCCCTGAATGCGGTCTGTTGTCACTGATTCTGTCTTCGGCTCTTTTCCCAGGAATTCCCAGCTATCGTGCATAAAAAAACAAAAACATCTTTTGGTGCATTTTTGACCCTGAGACACTTTTAAGTTGTTCTGAAATGTTACGTTTAAGCATTTCTTTGCGTTTTTAGGAATTCAGCACAACTTTGAAGTCAACTTTAATGTCTATTTTTCCCCTTTTGTTTGCCCTTTTTATCTCCTTTTCTTTCCTCCCGTTTTGTTTGCTGACGCTGCCCTCTGCTGGAGAAAAGCTGCTTCTACACTCTCTGCTGCATTTAAAATCTCTATTTGTTCTCTCGTTCTGCCTATTTTTTTTTTATTTATTTATTTTTTTTTAAATCTTTCATTTCACATGCTGGCTGTTTGTGCCGGTCAGAACTATACATTTATAATTTTATTTTTTATTATTCATTTGTTTGTGTATTTTTAAAGGTCATGCAGGCACTGATCTGAAGAAACGGAGGAAAAGGATAATTTATTTTGTAATATTTAGAAAGTTTACTGAGAATTAAAAGTGAAATAAGATGTTGTACAGAGTAAGAATTAAAAAAAAATACATGATATATAATGAAAGTAGGAGCGTTATGGAATCTAAAAGGAAAGAAAAGAGGTGGGAAAAGCAGAAGAAATATGGGAGAATAACTTCATAGAGCAAACAGTAAAAGTGTTTGTACTCTACTTCTGGTTACCAACAGGGCGTGCCTATGTTACGGCGATAAAACCAACTGATTTTATTTTGAAATTCTGACTCACTTCCTCTTCGGGGGAACCTCTACATGCACAGGAAATGAAAACTGAAACACTGGAAAGTTTGATAAGGAAATCGATCGTCTGCTGCTTCTGATTAAGAATATGTAGTTAACGTCGCATTAAAAAAACAATTTCTTCCCTTTAAATTGTTTTTTTTAAATTGGATTTTGATATTTAAAGTGTCTGATTTACTCACGTTGTTCTTTTTTATGGAAAAAACAACATTTTCTGTCTTTTTGAAGAAAAAAAAAGTCTGTCTGAAATTCTTTAAAAAATAATATTTATGGTGGACAAATAATGTCGTAGCATAAGATACTCATGTTAAATAGGACATGTGACCATTGGAACAGCGTGTGTGTGTGTGTGTGTGTGTGTGTGTGTGTGTGTGTGTGTGTGTGTGTGTGTGTGTGTGTGTGTGTGTGTGTGTGTGTGTGTGTGTGTGTTTGAGCATAGTGAGGCAAATATTAACTTTGTCCAAAGTACATGACTGTTCCTGAATTACGATGCGCAAAAGTCAGCAGAGTTGATGTATTTGAGCCGCGGTCCGATCTGAACTTCAAACTCTGTGCAATCAGTGTCATTAAAGGCACATTTCACTGCGTAATCCTGAATTTTTTTCAGTTCGTGTTCAGACAAAGAAAAAACCTTCTGTAATGCTGAGAAGTCAGTTATTCGACCCCGAGAGGTAACTTTTGTGGGTTTTCTGGGGTTTTCTGCCCTCTAGTGGCCCAAAAAAATATTTCTTTTTCTGATGAATGAAAACCTTAAAAAGTGTCTTCGTCATCCATCGGTTTGTCAACTGCAGTTTTGAAGCCTCCAGTCTTTCAGTTTGGTCGTCACTATGGTGGATTTTTTTGGGGGGGAGCAGGAAGTGACCATATTTGGACATGTGACCTGTTGAAAAACATTTACTGACTTTGTATTTCAGGAGAGAAGTTGATGCTTTTTGAATGGGAGTGTATTAGAGGGTTTTTTTTGGAGCCAGCCCCTAGTGCCCCTCAGTGGAAACTTCACTTTTCTGAACTCGAGGTACAAATTCACTCATTTTGCAGGTTAAATAATTGAATTGACCTCATTTCCAACTCATGAACGTGTGGTTTCTCTGACTAGAACAGTTCTTTGATGATTCAGTGTTCAACGGTAATCTCATGTCTCTTCAAAGGTTTTGGAGGTTTTGCAGAAAAACAGAATGGACAGAAGTTTCAACTTCAGACAGATACAACTCCTGTGGGGGATGTTTTCCAGAAGCAGGTACTTACAAGAAAATGACTAATTAAATACTTTCTGGTGCATTTTTTTCAACTTTTATTCTTCAGATGCAGATTTTCTGTGAAGTCGGTCTGAGGTGACCGAGGTCTTCTCTGCGGCAGCCGAGGGGAGTTCAACATCTGCGTTAATCTCGTCCTCGGGCCACGACGCCGGCATCCTCTCGGCGTCGACACTTTGATCCGGGATGACATGAAGACAAAGCAACAGGTGAACTGTAGGGAGCTAAACGTGGAGCTCAAATATGTATTCAAAGAAGAGAGGTGAAAAAATATCAATAACATGAAGAGTCAAGTTTCCACAAAACACTAAAACTAACACAACCCTGTTTCCAAAAAAAGTTGGGACTTTGTGTAAAATGTAAATAAAAAAAAACAGAATGCAATGATTTGCAAATTTCCATAAACCCATAAACAATTGTAAAAAAAAGACCAAAGACAACGTTTTAAATGTTGAAACTTCAGTGTTTTATTGTTTTATGTAAAATATATGCTCATTTTGAATTTGATGGCAGCAATGTCTAAAAAAAAACAGTTCGAACATGGTCAACAAAAGACTGGAAAAGTAAAGATAAAAAAAAAAAGAAACACCTCAGGTTACCATGGGAACAGATCAGTAACATGATTGGGTATTAAAAGAGCATTTCAGAGAGGCGGAGTCTCTCAGCAGTGAAGATGAGCACTAAAAGACTGCGTGGGCAAATAGTGCAACAATCTAAGAATATTGTTCCTCAACGTAAAACTACAAAGAATGAGTGGATTTCATCATTTACGGTCTGATGAATTAAAATTACAAATTCTATTATGGAAATCATAGACTTGGCATCCACCAGGCTAAAGAGGAGAGGGACCATCCAGCTTGTTATCAGCGCTCAGTTGAAAAGCCAGCATCTGTGGCGGTATCAATATTCAACGTTTGACAAGTTGCGTTTGGTCTATTTTTCGATTAAATCTGTGTTCACGTGATTTTAAATTCATCGCATTCTGTTTTTGATTTACATTTTACACAACTTTTTGGGGGAGAAACGGGTTTAAAAATAAACAAACAAATTTAAAAGAAAAGTTTGGAAACGTTTTGAACCTTGTCGTTGTTTTAAGGTAACTGTCCACATCTCGCTTGACAGTTTGACCCACAAGAATCCAGGTGCGTTGAAATCTTAAGCTGCAGTCTGGCTTCCTTCCGGGATCAGCCGGCTAAGCGTGGCCTCAGGTGAGAAGGGGGGAGGCGTGGGGAGACACACACACACACACACACACACACACACACACACACACACACACACACACACACACACACACACACACACACACACACACACACACACACACACACACACACACACACACACACACACACACACACACCAATCAGATTGTTTCATGGCTTATGGAAGGTAATCTGTTGCCGGCGGTGGGGGGGGGTCTATGAAAGTCTTCCCCCCGAGTGTTCGCTCTCTGGCACGTCGCCTCCAACGAGTGCGTACCCGTGCAGATGAGACTGTTTATGTATGTGTGTGGTCTTTGTGAGATGACGACCCCCCCCCTTTCACCACCACCCCGAGTTGATGGATGTACAGATCACTTTTCAAAGCCAAGATGTTTGTTCCCTCCGCAAAACAAAATGTTTCCCGGCGGAGTTGCGGGTTCGTCACCGTGTGTTGAACTCTCTTCAAAGCGTCGAAGTCTTTTTGTCTACAGAGGAAAAAAAACATCGAGATTGCTGACCCGGCGAACCGCGACGCTTCAGGTGTCTTTCGAAGCCAGATTAAAACACCGTGTCTGGAAATGCACTGTCTTCGGAGCATTAGCTTCACGTTCCTATAGTATCATTATACTTTTAATGATTACTCTTATTTGCATGTTTAATAGCATCTCGAAAAAAGGTTGAACTGTTGGGGAAAAAAAGAGTAAAAAAATAAAAGCGAAAGAGGTCAGTGAACAATTCAGCATTTTC